>NW_027223684.1:0-6591 GCF_030449975.1 Polyergus mexicanus | reverse complement strand
TTCGGTAAAGATAAACTAAATATGAATATTTTTCTAAAACCGTATATTGTTCACATGAACAAATCGTCAAATGATGGTATACGGTGTATTATTGCAAATGAAGTACGCACTATTAAAGTATTCACCATATGTTGCTGCGTAGACTCTGTTACCCGTGCACCAATGCAGAGTATGATTCAATATAATGGTTATTTTGGGTGCAATTGGTGTTTACACCCAGGATATTATGTTTTCTACAAGAGAGGTGGAAGTGTAAAATATACTTTATTAAGTGAAATACCGCCTAAAAGAACTGAAATTGAAACAATCGAACACATGCGACAGAGTCTTACATCTCGAAATCCCGTTTATGGTGTAAAAAGACCTTCATTCACCTAATTAATTTGCAAGATTTTGACATTATATCCGGTTTTGTACCAGATAGTATGCATATGTCTTTGTTTAAGAATAGCGGTACAATTTTCAGGGTATTGGATCGAATCGAACAATTTGCCATATTCTTTATCCAATAATGATATTAATAAAATTGACAACTTGTTATTAATAATAAAAGCTCCCAATCAAATTGCTCGTTTATCTCGCTCCATACGAGATAGAAAATATTAGAAGGCAAGAGAGTGGGAGAATTGGGTTCTGTACTACAGTTTACCAATACTATTATGTTTTCCACATTTAGAAATATGGGTAAAGCATTGGTCGTTTCTAATAGAAGCATTCCATATTTTACTAAAGAATTCCATTACACGTGACGAAGTCAATCATGCTCATACCTTATTGACAAAATTTGTTCATATTACACCGAACACTATTATTTCAAAGCTGCTATGACATATAACGTCCATCAACTATTGCATTTGACACAAAGTGTAGCAGATAGGGGCCAACTTTGGGCTGATTCTGGCTATTGTTTTGAAAACGGGAATGGTCAAATAGTTCGAAAAGTCCACAGTGCTAAGGGCGTTGTACACCAAATTTGCAGATCGATAGCAATGAGTCAAAGGGAATTAATTTTAAAGAAACATGTTGCTTTAAAAGCATTTTCAAATGTAAGTAGTTTCATTTCTTATCTGGACAAAAAACCGCAAAACAAACATGTAAATTTTCGTATGCAAGATACTTTGGACCACACTACAAAACTAGTTTAATGTGGATAGAAGAACTTGAATTATCTGATGAAAGTCGAAGATATCGAAAAATTGTAAAAGAACGGTGTTTGTACATATGATAAAAAAAAAAAAAATATGATTCGATCAGACAATTCGTATGCTTTAACAACAGAAGGGACTTTTATTCGCATTTTAGACTTTATTATCGATGCACCAACAAGAAAAGAGTATACTATCTGTCATTTAATAAATACGGAAGATGTTTTTAATAACAATTCTTTACCACTGAAGAAAGTTGTAAATATTTCTGATAATAGTAGCAAAAGACACTAACAGCATCGAAAGAGTTTGCGTTTTTATGAATATAGATAACATGATGTATATATGCGCAGTGCCAAAGTTGTATTTTTATTAATTGTTTTTCACTTGTAAATGAGAGTTATAATGTTATAAACAAATGGCGGTAATTTATAGCGAATTAAGTGATCGATTACGTGTTATTTTTTAACTTTTTCATTACGTAATAAAATGTTTCTAAACTTTTCGCAATGGAATTACATGATTTCGTTATGCGATTTAACTGGTTAAAAAGATCGCAAATAACATGTGATTAATTACGCTATTCAACGTATAATTTAACGTGTGATTGTAGTATAGAATGTACGCAATTCTGGTTTAAACGCTAGCTTGAATTTTTTGTATGTTTTTAATGTTTTCTTATATGCAGGATATTTTATTGTAAAAAAATTGTTTTTATATAATTAAGGTTCTCTATTAGTTATTAGGTAATTTCATACTTACATAATGTAAATTAACTTCATTACTACATTTACCTTGCGAGATTAATAAACATCTAAATCAAAACTGTATATTTTTTCTTTTTTCTATTTCTATCAGTTCTTTAAAATTTGATTACTATACTTAGATGCAACAATAATAAAAGGATTATAAATTAAAGCAAAACGTTTTAGAACTTACATTAAAAGTATAAAAATAATAGATCCCATATTAATTCAACATCTTAATGCCTTTTTTGAAGAATGTCATGAAAATATCAAGAATATTTATATTTTAATATAATATAATCCTTAAAAAAATTCAATTGAATTAAACGACCATTTTTTTTATAGATCAAATCATGATTCCAAAAAAATCATGTAATTTCCCAAAATCACGTGATTTTCCAAGTTAAATGATTTTTCAAAATCACATAATTTTCGAACATCATATGATTTTCAAAAATCACATACTGATTTGGAACATTTCGTTACGTAATCAGTTATGTCATTAATTACTTAATTTCATTACGTGATTTTGTGATGTGATTTCATGACGTGATTTTTTTCAGTAGGGGAACTTAATATCCAATCATGAGTTTCTATAATATGATTTTACTAATCTCTTTTCTGACGCTATATTGAAGAAACTTATGATCGGATATTGAGTCCCGCGATATGCGCTACGGGCGCGTTCCATTTAACGATCACGACGCTCACGGTATCATTTATCCTTGTTGTTCACCGAAAGTTAAACAAAGACCGATAATCCTCGCGAGCATTGTGGTTAAGTGGAATGCGCCCTACATGTAGCGTTTTACCGGTCATTCCGAGTTCAACTGATGTAAGACAGCGTGTTACACTCGACGAATTTGTGATTTGTGCTGCAAAAAGTACCACATTTTACTCGTACCTGCAACAGGAAAGACTTATGTAAATATAAAACCTCATTATAAATTATTCATCTCGTGGAAATCGCTGCGTACGTTATTGTCCATAAGACAACAAAGTATAGGGTTATGATTCCAGTATATAAGAACTTGTATTTGCAACATTCTTACATGTAATGTTGCATATATGCAGTCGAATAATAATTCCGCATTAAAAGATATTCCTGCTTCATCAATTGCAGAATGTAGTTGTTTAAGTATATATATTTAAGAATAATATTGATATTAGTCACTGCGTAAATGTATATAGAAGCATCTTGTCCTTCTTCCACTTCTTCAAATAAATGTCGTGCATTTTCTTTATTTTCTATTATTTTGTCAAAACCATCTTTTTGCAAACATTCAGCATCTTGCTTTGTATATTAATAATTATGTATATTAATAAACGTACTTTAACGCGGTAACAGTGTCTTGCCAGTTCTGAAAAAACATGCTTTTTTCTTTAATTTATCCATAAATGTTAGAATTCTTCTAAATATACCACAATATAATGCTGTTGTATGAAGTTATATCAAGGGAATAAATTTACTTTAATCTTTAAACAGAAATTATTGAAAGTATCTCAAAAGTCACATTTGTAACTCTTATTAGATAATTAGAACTCTTTTTCAACATAGATGAATGTATGTTGGATAAATCAGTTAGTATTCATGTCTGATCAATTTAATAAAGAGTATCGAATGTGTAAAATATTAAATCAATAATTATAACTCAAAAAGTACTTAATGAAAAAATACTTCATTATAGTGTTTTGGAAAGCTGTCGAGGTAAGCTATAAGAATATGCAATAAAAAATAGGGGGTTCCATTTAAGAAATTAAAGGTGTCCTTGACTTGCCCTTAACGATGCCATCCAAGGTCAAACCAATGACATCATCTTATGTTCCCCTCAAAACCATACAATAAATATATATACAGGGTGATTCAAAACAACCTTCTGTCCTTACAATGTCATATACTTGACACTATTCTAAGACGATTTTTCCTTTGCCAACATTTTTCCGAGGCTTAGTTTTTAAATTATAAGCCAAAATAGTTAAGGAATTACGGGCCGCGTACGCGAGGCAGGCAGGGGCGGCGGAATTCGCCATCCGATGCTGGTGATTACGTGAGGCGCTCGCTGCGAGCAATTGTTTGCTACATACGATGGAGTGTATGTGTGAGAGAGAACGTATGATAATTATGTGCTTATGGTAGAACGCAAACAATGGCTTGAGCAATATTATACGCGTATACACTTTCTCTCTCTCTCTCTCTCTCTCTCTCTCTCTCTCTCTCTCTCTCTCTCTCTCTCTCTCTCTCTCTCTTTTTTACACTCGTCGCAAACAGCTGATTGCACACACGCTCTCTCTCTCTCTCTCTCTCTCTCTCCCTCTGTCTTTCTCTTTTACATCCATCGCGTATACCAAACAGCTAACAATACCAACATTCTCTTTCTCTCTCTCTCTGTCTTTCTCTCTCTCCCTCTTTGTCTCTCTCTCTCTTTCTCTCTCTTTCTCTCACTGATTCTTACCTTTTATGTAGTAATTCGTTGCCCTCATACAACTCAATAAATAATACTTTCGTATGATACAACGAGTAACTAGTAAACTTTTTTTTACTCACAAATTGTACCACTTATGGAACTTTTACGAATTAATCCACGCACTTTATCGATAAATTGAATTTATTAACGAATATAACGGTTAATCACAATCTACCGATTACTACCGATTAATTATTAAAATAACTCGAAGAAAGAAACGCGTTATTCGATGCGGAGACTGTGCGACGGCAACAAGCAAGTTATGTCGGTACTAGCGTTGCCGGCTGCCGGCTGCCGAACGACTGAATGTATCACATTACGCGTGATCGACGCGGACGCTATCATGTGTCTTGTGATCGGTTAAAGCCTCCGACATTGTAAATTCGATAGTTTCGAAAACATGAAACTATAAAATATGAAAATATAATGACGTATAATAACATCGTTTTTTTTAATAATTTAATTTATTACTCGTTTTGCCTTTTTGCGCAAGCGAGACATGAGAAAAATTATTTTTATGTCTCTGCGAATACAAGGTGTTCCACGTAGAAATGTGTTGGTCGCTCTGAAAAGAGCGAATTGGTTTAAAGTCGAAAACATTTTATAAAAGGTGCTCAAAATTACAACCATCCATCCTAACGCAAGCTCTCATGCGTTTTAATACATTTTTTTCGACGTTTTCCATTATTTCTTCGTCGATATTCCAAATTGCATGTCGCAATCTTGTATGTAGATCATCGATATCCTCGGGAAGCGTTTTGTAAATGACTTCCTTGCAATATTCTCATAAAAAAATAAATCTAATGGTTTGAGATCCGGTGATCTTACAGGCCAACGTATTGGGCCATACCGATCCATCCAACGTCCAGGAAACTGCTCGTTTAAGTAATTTGTAACGATCCTGGCTTTATGTGGCCCAGCATCATCTTGTTGAAACACGATCTTGTTTCTCTCTAATAATGATACTTTTTCTAAAAAATCTGGCAGATTTTCTTCCAAAAATTCCAGATATGTTTGGCCAGTTAAAATATCTGGAAGAATAACTGGACCAAGTATTTCGGTTCCCATTATCCCATCCCACACATTTATCTTCCAGCGAGTTTGGAAGTTTCTTAATCGCGTGACTCTGGGATTTTCTTCGCTCCAAAAATGCATGTTATGCGAATTGAAAATTCCCTCTCGTGTGAATAACGATTCATCGCTGAATATCACACGAGAAGAATATCTTGGATTTCGATTTACTTTCCTCAGAAAATTTTCGCAAAATGTACGTCTCGCTTGAAAATCTTCTGGTCGCAAATCTTGCACGCGTGTGTAGTGATATGCTTGCAAGTTTTCTTCTTTCAATATTCTTTGCACAGTTGCATAAGATAAATCGTATTCTCGAGCAACCACCCGAATACTCGTTTCGGGTTTATGCTCGAAAGCACGTATAATTTGCAGTACTCTGCGTTGATACCACTGCTTGTGATTTCTCCCAGTGTCGTGTTTATTTGCAAGGACACTGCCAGTCTCGTATAGCCTCTGAGCTACTGCAAGTATGACGTGAGCCGATAGATGTCTTTCTCGATTTGGATATAATTCGGCATATCGTCTTGCAGCTAGATAATGCTGTCCTTGACATTCGCCAAGTGCCATCAACATATCGTAATATTCTTCGTTTGTGTATGCTGCCATTTCGTCCTCTCAACGCTTCTAATAATCGAAGGATTATTGATTCTATTATCGATTGCTTTATCTTATTTATACGATCCTCGCGGGGAGTCGATAACCCCTGCGCGCCTCCCGCAACGAATAGCGGGTGTCGTGTGTTGCGTGTCATTACCCGAATTACCGGCCGGTACCTCGTTCTGGCATCACAGTCGAGACCTAAGAGTCCTTTCTAGGATCACGAGTTCTATCTCGTTCAATAACATAAAGGTTTTTTTGACAGACAAATAATGAACTCAAAATCAGCAAATATTTGTTTTTCGTTCGATTGCAGAAGCGCACGAAGTAAGTAATAAATATTTTGTGTAAAATTTGTTTTTGTGTTTGTGTTTTCAATCTATCTGAATAATGAGGAGATAATTTGATTTGATTTAGCGGGATGTGTTATTTAAAAAATGACTATAAAGCAGGCTAAAGTATATATTCTCTTTTTATGTTGTATTTTTTTGGTTTATAAAACCATTAAAATGGTGTTCTCAAAATAGATGTTATCATTTATCTCTATTCAAAATAATTTATATGATT
>NW_027223683.1:0-7404 GCF_030449975.1 Polyergus mexicanus | reverse complement strand
AAATATTTTTTTCAAATTTTTCAAGTACGCGTCTGCGCCGCTAGGAGGCTTTGGCGCGGATAACTTTCCCGAATGTGAAAATCACTTCCCAGGTTATAAAGCGAGTGCGTTTGGGGTATCCGCCATGAGACGGCGAAAAGATGGAGACGTTGAAGAAACTTTGTAAAAGACTGCTGCACATCGACTTTATTTTTGGCTTATACGACGAAAGTAAAATTGATTTTTTAAAAGAATTACCTATCGAAATATCGAGCACTGTAATGGCAATGCTAGACTGGAGAACTCTACAATATGTTGCGATGGTTAGTCGTAGCTGGAAACGTGTATCCGAATACGAACAAAGACGAAGAAGAAGACTGTTGCGACGGATTAGCAAGACAAGGAAATTTGCTTCTGCTAAATCAAAAGAAAAAAGAATTTTCTATTTAATACGAACAATCAAGGGCGATGAAATAAGAAACCACTTGTACAAAAAATCACAGACATCTGCGGCTCCCGAGGCGTTGAAACATCAGAGACGAACTAGTATAAGAATTTAAAATTAAAATGTTAAAGTAATAAAATGAATAAACGATCAACGTTCTTTGTTGTAAACAATAATACGAATGGTAGTTAACAGTGAAAATAATATAGACGTAACTTATAATATTATAGACAATAATATTCTCTTATTTTATTACTGGCTATAATATTCCAAGGCCGACTTGGCTTCGGCGAGAAAGTTTTTTAATCACGGGACGATCACGAGAGCCGACTTGCTCTGATCACGACTATATTATCTTTCTCTCGTCTCTTCGGTGAAGCGGGCGATGCCGTGATATCGATAGTGACCACGCCGTGTCCCGAACCTAAGCATCCGACAACCCTAGATAGAATAAATCCTTAATTCATGATTTCCGAGAACCTTATAATAAGGCCAGCCTGACACTACGTACGATATTGTGCGACGCTTGTCCAAATACAAAAACAAAATACACTATACTTAAACGATCATATAATTCTTATAAGTTAATTGATAAAATAAACTTTGCTTCGTACATTGATCGCAGTTTTCTTCTCCATCATTACGCTGTTCCAGTTGAATCAGGGTTACCTCCATGTTGGATCCGAAACATTCATTTATCTGCGGACAGTAGCTTTCTATAGATTCCGCATTTTAGTATAACCCTCGTTCATTTTCGTTATTAAATATTTTTTTCAAATTTTTCAAGTACGCGTCTGCGCCGAGTGGCCTTCACTTGGACACAGTACAATTGGACACGGTGCAAATGGACACGTTACAAATGGACACGAGATTGTGCACACGGTTCAATTGGACACAGTGCATTTGGACACAGTAATTTTGGATACAGTAGCTTTTGGACACATAAGAAAATACGCATCGTTTACTTGGACACCGCTCAATTGGACACTGTTCATTTGCCCACCGTTCGTTTGGACACCGTTCATTTGCCCACTGTTCGTTTGGACACCGTTCATTTCCCCACCGTTCGTTTGGACACCGTTTATTTGTACACAGAAACATGCGCACTGTTTGTTTGAATATGTAACAGATGGAGAGAAATAAAAATCATTTTGGGAAAAGATAATCAGTATTCTTATAACACTTTATACTGGTAAATCTATGTAAAATATGAAATCGTGAAAAGGAGATACACTTGAAGGTTATAATATCTGTCAAAATAAAATATATTCATACTTATATATCTCTGATACTGATGTCATTAATTTTACATTGCTTTTAGCACTTTGTTTAGCCTTTCGCATATTTGGATGTCATGCATGGATACAGTGGGTTCCGCCCCCCCCTGCGGGGGGGCTCCACTTCCGAAAGATATAACCTAACCCAAACCTATTTCTTATTTAAAACAAAAATTTGGTGTGGATTACGTCGTATAATTTAAATCAAATTTTGGTGTCCAAACGAACGGTGTCCAAACGAACGGTGTCCAAACGAACGGTGGGCAAATAACGGTGTCCAAACGAACGGTGTCCAAATGAACGGTGCGCATCTTTCTGTGTCCAAACGAACGATGTTCAAATGAACAGTGTCCAATTGAGCGGTGTCCAAGTAAACGATGCGTATTTTCTTATGTGTCCAAAAGCTACTGTAACCAAAATTACTGTGTCCAAATGCACTGTGTCCAATTGAACCGTGTGCAAAATCTCGTGTCCATTTGTAACGTGTCCATTTGCACCGTGTCCAATTGTACTGTGTCCAAGTGCACCACTCCCGTCTGCGCCGCTAGGAGGCTTTGGCGCGGATAACTTTCCCGAATGTGAAAATCACTTCCCAGGTTATAAAGCGAGTGCGTTTGGGGTATCCGCCATGAGACGGCGAAAAGATGGAGACGTTGAAGAAACTTTGTAAAAGACTGCTGCACATCGACTTTATTTTTGGCTTATACGACGAAAGTAAAATTGATTTTTTAAAAGAATTACCTATCGAAATATCGAGCACTGTAATGGCAATGCTAGACTGGAGAACTCTACAATATGTTGCGATGGTTAGTCGTAGCTGGAAACGTGTATCCGAATACGAACAAAGACGAAGAAGAAGACTGTTGCGACGGATTAGCAAGACAAGGAAATTTGCTTCTGCTAAATCAAAAGAAAGAAGAATTTTCTATTTAATGCGAACAATCAAGGGCGATGAAATAAGAAACCACTTGTACAAAAAATCACAGACATCTGCGGCTCCCGAGGCGTTGAAACATCAGAGACGAACTAGTATAGGAATTTAAAATTAAAATGTTAAAGTAATAAAATGAATAAACGATCAACGTTCTTTGTTGTAAACAATAATACGAATGGTAGTTAACAGTGAAAATAATATAGACGTAACTTATAATATTATAGACAATAATATTCTCTTATTTTATTACTGGCTATAATATTCCAAGGCCGACTTGGCTTCGGCGAGAAAGTTTTTTAATCACGGGACGATCACGAGAGCCGACTTGCTTTGATCACGACTATATTATCTTTCTCTCGTCTCTTCGGTGAAGCGGGCGATGCCGTGATATCGATAGTGACCACGCCGTGTCCCGAACCTAAGCATCCGACAACCCTAGATAGAATAAATCCTTAATTCTTGATTTCCGAGAACCTTATAATACGGCCAGCCTGACACTACGTACGATATTGTGCGACGCTTGTCCAAATACAAAAACATAAAATACACTATACTTAAACGATCAAATAATTCTTATAAGTTAATTGATAAAATAAACTTTGCTTCGTACATTGATCGCAGTTTTCTTCTCCATCATTACGCTGTTCCAGTTGAATCAGGGTTACCTCCATGTTGGATCCGAAACATTCATTTATCTGCGGACAGTAGCTTTCTATAGATTCCGCATTTTAGTATAACCCTCGTTCATTTTCGTTATTAAATATTTTTTTCAAATTTTTCAAGTACGCGTCTGCGCCGCTAGGAGGCTTTGGCGCGGATAACTTTCCCGAATGTGAAAATCACTTCCCAGGTTATAAAGCGAGTGCGTTTGGGGTATCCGCCATGAGACGGCGAAAAGATGGAGACGTTGAAGAAACTTTGTAAAAGACTGCTGCACATCGACTTTATTTTTGGCTTATACGACGAAAGTAAAATTGATTTTTTAAAAGAATTACCTATCGAAATATCGAGCACTGTAATGGCAATGCTAGACTGGAGAACTCTACAATATGTTGCGATGGTTAGTCGTAGCTGGAAACGTGTATCCGAATACGAACAAAGACGAAGAAGAAGACTGTTGCGACGGATTAGCAAGACAAGGAAATTTGCTTCTGCTAAATCAAAAGAAAAAAGAATTTTCTATTTAATACGAACAATCAAGGGCGATGAAATAAGAAACCACTTGTACAAAAAATCACAGACATCTGCGGCTCCCGAGGCGTTGAAACATCAGAGACGAACTAGTATAAGAATTTAAAATTAAAATGTTAAAGTAATAAAATGAATAAACGATCAACGTTCTTTGTTGTAAACAATAATACGAATGGTAGTTAACAGTGAAAATAATATAGACGTAACTTATAATATTATAGACAATAATATTCTCTTATTTTATTACTGGCTATAATATTCCAAGGCCGACTTGGCTTCGGCGAGAAAGTTTTTTAATCACGGGACGATCACGAGAGCCGACTTGCTCTGATCACGACTATATTATCTTTCTCTCGTCTCTTCGGTGAAGCGGGCGATGCCGTGATATCGATAGTGACCACGCCGTGTCCCGAACCTAAGCATCCGACAACCCTAGATAGAATAAATCCTTAATTCATGATTTCCGAGAACCTTATAATAAGGCCAGCCTGACACTACGTACGATATTGTGCGACGCTTGTCCAAATACAAAAACAAAATACACTATACTTAAACGATCATATAATTCTTATAAGTTAATTGATAAAATAAACTTTGCTTCGTACATTGATCGCAGTTTTCTTCTCCATCATTACGCTGTTCCAGTTGAATCAGGGTTACCTCCATGTTGGATCCGAAACATTCATTTATCTGCGGACAGTAGCTTTCTATAGATTCCGCATTTTAGTATAACCCTCGTTCATTTTCGTTATTAAATATTTTTTTCAAATTTTTCAAGTACGCGTCTGCGCCGAGTGGCCTTCACTTGGACACAGTACAATTGGACACGGTGCAAATGGACACGTTACAAATGGACACGAGATTGTGCACACGGTTCAATTGGACACAGTGCATTTGGACACAGTAATTTTGGATACAGTAGCTTTTGGACACATAAGAAAATACGCATCGTTTACTTGGACACCGCTCAATTGGACACTGTTCATTTGAACACCGTTCGTTTGGACACAGAAAGATGCGCACCGTTCATTTGGACACCGTTCGTTTGCCACTGTTCGTTTGGACACCGTTCATTTCCCCACCGTTCGTTTGGACACCGTTTATTTGTACACAGAAACATGCGCACTGTTTGTTTGAATATGTAACAGATGGAGAGAAATAAAAATCATTTTGGGAAAATATAATCAGTATTCTTATAACACTTTATACTGGTAAATCTATGTAAAATATGAAATCGTGAAAAGGAGATACACTTGAAGGTTATAATATCTGTCAAAATAAAATATATTCATACTTATATATCTCTGATACTGATGTCATTAATTTTACATTGCTTTTAGCACTTTGTTTAGCCTTTCGCATATTTGGATGTCATGCATGGATACAGTGGGTTCCGCCCCCCCCTGCGGGGGGGCTCCACTTCCGAAAGATATAACCTAACCCAAACCTATTTCTTATTTAAAACAAAAATTTGGTGTGGATTACGTCGTATAATTTAAATCAAATTTTGGTGTCCAAACGAACGGTGTCCAAACGAACGGTGGGCAAATGAACGGTGTCCAAACGAACGGTGGGCAAATAACGGTGTCCAAACGAACGGTGTCCAAATGAACGGTGCGCATCTTTCTGTGTCCAAACGAACGGTGTTCAAATGAACAGTGTCCAATTGAGCGGTGTCCAAGTAAACGATGCGTATTTTCTTATGTGTCCAAAAGCTACTGTAACCAAAATTACTGTGTCCAAATGCACTGTGTCCAATTGAACCGTGTGCAAAATCTCGTGTCCATTTGTAACGTGTCCATTTGCACCGTGTCCAATTGTACTGTGTCCAAGTGCACCACTCCCGTCTGCGCCGCTAGGAGGCTTTGGCGCGGATAACTTTCCCGAATGTGAAAATCACTTCCCAGGTTATAAAGCGAGTGCGTTTGGGGTATCCGCCATGAGACGGCGAAAAGATGGAGACGTTGAAGAAACTTTGTAAAAGACTGCTGCACATCGACTTTATTTTTGGCTTATACGACGAAAGTAAAATTGATTTTTTAAAAGAATTACCTATCGAAATATCGAGCACTGTAATGGCAATGCTAGACTGGAGAACTCTACAATATGTTGCGATGGTTAGTCGTAGCTGGAAACGTGTATCCGAATACGAACAAAGACGAAGAAGAAGACTGTTGCGACGGATTAGCAAGACAAGGAAATTTGCTTCTGCTAAATCAAAAGAAAGAAGAATTTTCTATTTAATGCGAACAATCAAGGGCGATGAAATAAGAAACCACTTGTACAAAAAATCACAGACATCTGCGGCTCCCGAGGCGTTGAAACATCAGAGACGAACTAGTATAGGAATTTAAAATTAAAATGTTAAAGTAATAAAATGAATAAACGATCAACGTTCTTTGTTGTAAACAATAATACGAATGGTAGTTAACAGTGAAAATAATATAGACGTAACTTATAATATTATAGACAATAATATTCTCTTATTTTATTACTGGCTATAATATTCCAAGGCCGACTTGGCTTCGGCGAGAAAGTTTTTTAATCACGGGACGATCACGAGAGCCGACTTGCTTTGATCACGACTATATTATCTTTCTCTCGTCTCTTCGGTGAAGCGGGCGATGCCGTGATATCGATAGTGACCACGCCGTGTCCCGAACCTAAGCATCCGACAACCCTAGATAGAATAAATCCTTAATTCTTGATTTCCGAGAACCTTATAATACGGCCAGCCTGACACTACGTACGATATTGTGCGACGCTTGTCCAAATACAAAAACATAAAATACACTATACTTAAACGATCAAATAATTCTTATAAGTTAATTGATAAAATAAACTTTGCTTCGTACATTGATCGCAGTTTTCTTCTCCATCATTACGCTGTTCCAGTTGAATCAGGGTTACCTCCATGTTGGATCCGAAACATTCATTTATCTGCGGACAGTAGCTTTCTATAGATTCCGCATTTTAGTATAACCCTCGTTCATTTTCGTTATTAAATATTTTTTTCAAATTTTTCAAGTACGCGTCTGCGCCGCTAGGAGGCTTTGGCGCGGATAACTTTCCCGAATGTGAAAATCACTTCCCAGGTTATAAAGCGAGTGCGTTTGGGGTATCCGCCATGAGACGGCGAAAAGATGGAGACGTTGAAGAAACTTTGTAAAAGACTGCTGCACATCGACTTTATTTTTGGCTTATACGACGAAAGTAAAATTGATTTTTTAAAAGAATTACCTATCGAAATATCGAGCACTGTAATGGCAATGCTAGACTGGAGAACTCTACAATATGTTGCGATGGTTAGTCGTAGCTGGAAACGTGTATCCGAATACGAACAAAGACGAAGAAGAAGACTGTTGCGACGGATTAGCAAGACAAGGAAATTTGCTTCTGCTAAATCAAAAGAAAAAAGAATTTTCTATTTAATACGAACAATCAAGGGCGATGAAATAAGAAACCACTTGTACAAAAAATCACAGACATCTGCGGCTCCCGAGGCGTTGAAACATCAGAGACGAACTAGTATAAGAATTTAAAATTAAAATGTTAAAGTAATAAAATGAATAAACGAT
>NW_027223682.1:0-7591 GCF_030449975.1 Polyergus mexicanus | reverse complement strand
AAACAGTGCGCATGTTTCTGTGTACAAATAAACGGTGTCCAAACGAACGGTGGGGAAATGAACGGTGTCCAAACGAACAGTGGGCAAATGAACGGTGTCCAAACGAACGGTGGGCAAATGAACGGTGTCCAAACGAACGGTGGGCAAATAACGGTGTCCAAACGAACGGTGTCCAAATGAACGGTGCGCATCTTTCTGTGTCCAAACGAACGGTGTCCAAATGAACAGTGTCCAATTGAGCGGTGTCCAAGTAAACGATGCGTATTTTCTTATGTGTCCAAAAGCTACTGTATCCAAAATTACTGTGTCCAAATGCACTGTGTCCAATTGAACCGTGTGCACAATCTCGTGTCCATTTGTAACGTGTCCATTTGCACCGTGTCCAATTGTACTGTGTCCAAGTGAAGGCCACTCGGCGCAGACGCGTACTTGAAAAATTTGAAAAAAATATTTAATAACGAAAATGAACGAGGGTTATACTAAAATGCGGAATCTATAGAAAGCTACTGTCCGCAGATAAATGAATGTTTCGGATCCAACATGGAGGTAACCCTGATTCAACTGGAACAGCGTAATGATGGAGAAGAAAACTGCGATCAATGTACGAAGCAAAGTTTATTTTATCAATTAACTTATAAGAATTATATGATCGTTTAAGTATAGTGTATTTTGTTTTTGTATTTGGACAAGCGTCGCACAATATCGTACGTAGTGTCAGGCTGGCCTTATTATAAGGTTCTCGGAAATCATGAATTAAGGATTTATTCTATCTAGGGTTGTCGGATGCTTAGGTTCGGGACACGGCGTGGTCACTATCGATATCACGGCATCGCCCGCTTCACCGAAGAGACGAGAGAAAGATAATATAGTCGTGATCAGAGCAAGTCGGCTCTCGTGATCGTCCCGTGATTAAAAAACTTTCTCGCCGAAGCCAAGTCGGCCTTGGAATATTATAGCCAGTAATAAAATAAGAGAATATTATTGTCTATAATATTATAAGTTACGTCTATATTATTTTCACTGTTAACTACCATTCGTATTATTGTTTACAACAAAGAACGTTGATCGTTTATTCATTTTATTACTTTAACATTTTAATTTTAAATTCTTATACTAGTTCGTCTCTGATGTTTCAACGCCTCGGGAGCCGCAGATGTCTGTGATTTTTTGTACAAGTGGTTTCTTATTTCATCGCCCTTGATTGTTCGTATTAAATAGAAAATTCTTTTTTCTTTTGATTTAGCAGAAGCAAATTTCCTTGTCTTGCTAATCCGTCGCAACAGTCTTCTTCTTCGTCTTTGTTCGTATTCGGATACACGTTTCCAGCTACGACTAACCATCGCAACATATTGTAGAGTTCTCCAGTCTAGCATTGCCATTACAGTGCTCGATATTTCGATAGGTAATTCTTTTAAAAAATCAATTTTACTTTCGTCGTATAAGCCAAAAATAAAGTCGATGTGCAGCAGTCTTTTACAAAGTTTCTTCAACGTCTCCATCTTTTCGCCGTCTCATGGCGGATACCCCAAACGCACTCGCTTTATAACCTGGGAAGTGATTTTCACATTCGGGAAAGTTATCCGCGCCAAAGCCTCCTAGCGGCGCAGACGCGTACTTGAAAAATTTGAAAAAAATATTTAATAACGAAAATGAACGAGGGTTATACTAAAATGCGGAATCTATAGAAAGCTACTGTCCGCAGATAAATGAATGTTTCGGATCCAACATGGAGGTAACCCTGATTCAACTGGAACAGCGTAATGATGGAGAAGAAAACTGCGATCAATGTACGAAGCAAAGTTTATTTTATCAATTAACTTATAAGAATTATTTGATCGTTTAAGTATAGTGTATTTTATGTTTTTGTATTTGGACAAGCGTCGCACAATATCGTACGTAGTGTCAGGCTGGCCGTATTATAAGGTTCTCGGAAATCAAGAATTAAGGATTTATTCTATCTAGGGTTGTCGGATGCTTAGGTTCGGGACACGGCGTGGTCACTATCGATATCACGGCATCGCCCGCTTCACCGAAGAGACGAGAGAAAGATAATATAGTCGTGATCAAAGCAAGTCGGCTCTCGTGATCGTCCCGTGATTAAAAAACTTTCTCGCCGAAGCCAAGTCGGCCTTGGAATATTATAGCCAGTAATAAAATAAGAGAATATTATTGTCTATAATATTATAAGTTACGTCTATATTATTTTCACTGTTAACTACCATTCGTATTATTGTTTACAACAAAGAACGTTGATCGTTTATTCATTTTATTACTTTAACATTTTAATTTTAAATTCCTATACTAGTTCGTCTCTGATGTTTCAACGCCTCGGGAGCCGCAGATGTCTGTGATTTTTTGTACAAGTGGTTTCTTATTTCATCGCCCTTGATTGTTCGCATTAAATAGAAAATTCTTCTTTCTTTTGATTTAGCAGAAGCAAATTTCCTTGTCTTGCTAATCCGTCGCAACAGTCTTCTTCTTCGTCTTTGTTCGTATTCGGATACACGTTTCCAGCTACGACTAACCATCGCAACATATTGTAGAGTTCTCCAGTCTAGCATTGCCATTACAGTGCTCGATATTTCGATAGGTAATTCTTTTAAAAAATCAATTTTACTTTCGTCGTATAAGCCAAAAATAAAGTCGATGTGCAGCAGTCTTTTACAAAGTTTCTTCAACGTCTCCATCTTTTCGCCGTCTCATGGCGGATACCCCAAACGCACTCGCTTTATAACCTGGGAAGTGATTTTCACATTCGGGAAAGTTATCCGCGCCAAAGCCTCCTAGCGGCGCAGACGGGAGTGGTGCACTTGGACACAGTACAATTGGACACGGTGCAAATGGACACGTTACAAATGGACACGAGATTTTGCACACGGTTCAATTGGACACAGTGCATTTGGACACAGTAATTTTGGTTACAGTAGCTTTTGGACACATAAGAAAATACGCATCGTTTACTTGGACACCGCTCAATTGGACACTGTTCATTTGAACACCGTTCGTTTGGACACAGAAAGATGCGCACCGTTCATTTGGACACCGTTCGTTTGGACACCGTTATTTGCCCACCGTTCGTTTGGACACCGTTCATTTGCCCACCGTTCGTTTGGACACCGTTCGTTTGGACACCAAAATTTGATTTAAATTATACGACGTAATCCACACCAAATTTTTGTTTTAAATAAGAAATAGGTTTGGGTTAGGTTATATCTTTCGGAAGTGGAGCCCCCCCGCAGGGGGGGGCGGAACCCACTGTATCCATGCATGACATCCAAATATGCGAAAGGCTAAACAAAGTGCTAAAAGCAATGTAAAATTAATGACATCAGTATCAGAGATATATAAGTATGAATATATTTTATTTTGACAGATATTATAACCTTCAAGTGTATCTCCTTTTCACGATTTCATATTTTACATAGATTTACCAGTATAAAGTGTTATAAGAATACTGATTATATTTTCCCAAAATGATTTTTATTTCTCTCCATCTGTTACATATTCAAACAAACAGTGCGCATGTTTCTGTGTACAAATAAACGGTGTCCAAACGAACGGTGGGGAAATGAACGGTGTCCAAACGAACAGTGGGCAAATGAACGGTGTCCAAACGAACGGTGTCAAATGAACGGTGTCCAAATGAACGGTGCGCATCTTCTGTGTCCAAACGAACGGTGTCCAAATGAACAGTGTCCAATTGAGCGGTGTCCAAGTAAACGATGCGTATTTTCTTATGTGTCCAAAAGCTACTGTATCCAAAATTACTGTGTCCAAATGCACTGTGTCCAATTGAACCGTGTGCACAATCTCGTGTCCATTTGTAACGTGTCCATTTGCACCGTGTCCAATTGTACTGTGTCCAAGTGAAGGCCACTCGGCGCAGACGCGTACTTGAAAAATTTGAAAAAAATATTTAATAACGAAAATGAACGAGGGTTATACTAAAATGCGGAATCTATAGAAAGCTACTGTCCGCAGATAAATGAATGTTTCGGATCCAACATGGAGGTAACCCTGATTCAACTGGAACAGCGTAATGATGGAGAAGAAAACTGCGATCAATGTACGAAGCAAAGTTTATTTTATCAATTAACTTATAAGAATTATATGATCGTTTAAGTATAGTGTATTTTGTTTTTGTATTTGGACAAGCGTCGCACAATATCGTACGTAGTGTCAGGCTGGCCTTATTATAAGGTTCTCGGAAATCATGAATTAAGGATTTATTCTATCTAGGGTTGTCGGATGCTTAGGTTCGGGACACGGCGTGGTCACTATCGATATCACGGCATCGCCCGCTTCACCGAAGAGACGAGAGAAAGATAATATAGTCGTGATCAGAGCAAGTCGGCTCTCGTGATCGTCCCGTGATTAAAAAACTTTCTCGCCGAAGCCAAGTCGGCCTTGGAATATTATAGCCAGTAATAAAATAAGAGAATATTATTGTCTATAATATTATAAGTTACGTCTATATTATTTTCACTGTTAACTACCATTCGTATTATTGTTTACAACAAAGAACGTTGATCGTTTATTCATTTTATTACTTTAACATTTTAATTTTAAATTCTTATACTAGTTCGTCTCTGATGTTTCAACGCCTCGGGAGCCGCAGATGTCTGTGATTTTTTGTACAAGTGGTTTCTTATTTCATCGCCCTTGATTGTTCGTATTAAATAGAAAATTCTTTTTTCTTTTGATTTAGCAGAAGCAAATTTCCTTGTCTTGCTAATCCGTCGCAACAGTCTTCTTCTTCGTCTTTGTTCGTATTCGGATACACGTTTCCAGCTACGACTAACCATCGCAACATATTGTAGAGTTCTCCAGTCTAGCATTGCCATTACAGTGCTCGATATTTCGATAGGTAATTCTTTTAAAAAATCAATTTTACTTTCGTCGTATAAGCCAAAAATAAAGTCGATGTGCAGCAGTCTTTTACAAAGTTTCTTCAACGTCTCCATCTTTTCGCCGTCTCATGGCGGATACCCCAAACGCACTCGCTTTATAACCTGGGAAGTGATTTTCACATTCGGGAAAGTTATCCGCGCCAAAGCCTCCTAGCGGCGCAGACGCGTACTTGAAAAATTTGAAAAAAATATTTAATAACGAAAATGAACGAGGGTTATACTAAAATGCGGAATCTATAGAAAGCTACTGTCCGCAGATAAATGAATGTTTCGGATCCAACATGGAGGTAACCCTGATTCAACTGGAACAGCGTAATGATGGAGAAGAAAACTGCGATCAATGTACGAAGCAAAGTTTATTTTATCAATTAACTTATAAGAATTATTTGATCGTTTAAGTATAGTGTATTTTATGTTTTTGTATTTGGACAAGCGTCGCACAATATCGTACGTAGTGTCAGGCTGGCCGTATTATAAGGTTCTCGGAAATCAAGAATTAAGGATTTATTCTATCTAGGGTTGTCGGATGCTTAGGTTCGGGACACGGCGTGGTCACTATCGATATCACGGCATCGCCCGCTTCACCGAAGAGACGAGAGAAAGATAATATAGTCGTGATCAAAGCAAGTCGGCTCTCGTGATCGTCCCGTGATTAAAAAACTTTCTCGCCGAAGCCAAGTCGGCCTTGGAATATTATAGCCAGTAATAAAATAAGAGAATATTATTGTCTATAATATTATAAGTTACGTCTATATTATTTTCACTGTTAACTACCATTCGTATTATTGTTTACAACAAAGAACGTTGATCGTTTATTCATTTTATTACTTTAACATTTTAATTTTAAATTCCTATACTAGTTCGTCTCTGATGTTTCAACGCCTCGGGAGCCGCAGATGTCTGTGATTTTTTGTACAAGTGGTTTCTTATTTCATCGCCCTTGATTGTTCGCATTAAATAGAAAATTCTTCTTTCTTTTGATTTAGCAGAAGCAAATTTCCTTGTCTTGCTAATCCGTCGCAACAGTCTTCTTCTTCGTCTTTGTTCGTATTCGGATACACGTTTCCAGCTACGACTAACCATCGCAACATATTGTAGAGTTCTCCAGTCTAGCATTGCCATTACAGTGCTCGATATTTCGATAGGTAATTCTTTTAAAAAATCAATTTTACTTTCGTCGTATAAGCCAAAAATAAAGTCGATGTGCAGCAGTCTTTTACAAAGTTTCTTCAACGTCTCCATCTTTTCGCCGTCTCATGGCGGATACCCCAAACGCACTCGCTTTATAACCTGGGAAGTGATTTTCACATTCGGGAAAGTTATCCGCGCCAAAGCCTCCTAGCGGCGCAGACGCGTACTTGAAAAATTTGAAAAAAATATTTAATAACGAAAATGAACGAGGGTTATACTAAAATGCGGAATCTATAGAAAGCTACTGTCCGCAGATAAATGAATGTTTCGGATCCAACATGGAGGTAACCCTGATTCAACTGGAACAGCGTAATGATGGAGAAGAAAACTGCGATCAATGTACGAAGCAAAGTTTATTTTATCAATTAACTTATAAGAATTATATGATCGTTTAAGTATAGTGTATTATATGTTTTTGTATTTGGACAAGCGTCGCACAATATCGTACGTAGTGTCAGGCTGGCCGTATTATAAGGTTCTCGGAAATCAAGAATTAAGGATTTATTCTATCTAGGGTTGTCGGATGCTTAGGTTCGGGACACGGCGTGGTCACTATCGATATCACGGCATCGCCCGCTTCACCGAAGAGACGAGAGAAAGATAATATAGTCGTGATCAAAGCAAGTCGGCTCTCGTGATCGTCCCGTGATTAAAAAACTTTCTCGCCGAAGCCAAGTCGGCCTTGGAATATTATAGCCAGTAATAAAATAAGAGAATATTATTGTCTATAATATTATAAGTTACGTCTATATTATTTTCACTGTTAACTACCATTCGTATTATTGTTTACAACAAAGAACGTTGATCGTTTATTCATTTTATTACTTTAACATTTTAATTTTAAATTCTTATACTAGTTCGTCTCTGATGTTTCAACGCCTCGGGAGCCGCAGATGTCTGTGATTTTTTGTACAAGTGGTTTCTTATTTCATCGCCCTTGATTGTTCGTATTAAATAGAAAATTCTTCTTTCTTTTGATTTAGCAGAAGCAAATTTCCTTGTCTTGCTAATCCGTCGCAACAGTCTTCTTCTTCGTCTTTGTTCGTATTCGGATACACGTTTCCAGCTACGACTAACCATCGCAACATATTGTAGAGTTCTCCAGTCTAGCATTGCCATTACAGTGCTCGATATTTCGATAGGTAATTCTTTTAAAAAATCAATTTTACTTTCGTCGTATAAGCCAAAAATAAAGTCGATGTGCAGCAGTCTTTTACAAAGTTTCTTCAACGTCTCCATCTTTTCGCCGTCTCATGGCGGATACCCCAAACGCACTCGCTTTATAACCTGGGAAGTGATTTTCACATTCGGGAAAGTTATCCGCGCCAAAGCCTCCGAGCGGCGCAGACGCGTACTTGAAAAATTTGAAAAAAATATTTAATAACGAAAATGAACGAGGGTTATACTAAAATGCGGAATCTATAGAAAGCTACTGTCCGCAGATAAATGAATGTTTCGGATCCAACATGGAGGTAACCCTGATTCAACTG
>NW_027223681.1:0-7740 GCF_030449975.1 Polyergus mexicanus | reverse complement strand
TAGCAAGATATCGTCATTATAACATCATTTTAAGGTTACTTCTCGTCACATGACGTCAGTCGACTAAATAATGACGTAACGCAGACGTGATATTTTTGACGATATATTATCGTCACAGAAATAATGTCATTTAATCGTCTTTTTAAGGTTATTTACTGATCAATTAACTAATGTTGTTACGTCCAGACTCAAAAAAGGATGAGTCAATGAAAGGGCGTAACAACTATTCTTATTATCCAGAAATCAGACGCTTTGCGACGTAACAATCGGGTCGAACGAATGCTTAGGTTTGAAAGCTAGGTGAACGACCGTTCGGGTCGCTATTACACTTTGTTTAGACGTTCGCTCGGTGGTCCCTTTTTGGTCAGGAAATTTAATCCTTTTTATGCGGGATGGGACCTTGTGCAATCTTTTCACTGGGAATAAGAGAGAGGATAAGAAATAGTTAATTATTTGAGTAAAAAAAATAAAATTTTACTCATTAAAAAAATAAAATGTTTGAATATATGTTATATATAATAAAGATAATAATATTAATTGTGTAAGTGCATTTGTGTGTGGTTGAGCTTATCTCTCCGCGGGTGTTAAATAGGTTCGGAAGACATCAGCCAGGCTGATTAGGGAAAGGCGCAATCCCCCCCGACGACTGGCCATCTTGGCGTGGTGGGGGGGGGGGCTCCCCTGAAGCTTCCCGTGCGACCGGGAAGTGAAAGAGATCTAAGAGCCAGTCAAAGGAGGAGCACACCTCTTGAAAAAAGCCGGGCAGGACGGGCTCGTGAGGCGTGGTAGAGCCAACCGTCCTAGGGGAAGGAAAACCCCGAAATCAAACTAATTCTTTGTTTCAGAAAACCATGACGGACACAAAGAAGAAGACGATCGCCTTGGGATCGGATACCAAGGACCGGCACATGGGGGGTATCGTCCCAGCCTCCGTCCCTTGTCATCCGACGATGAGCTACCGGCTGTGTTGCCGACGGGCATGGCCGGCGAAGGAGCTACCGCCGCGTTTAAAGAGACGGACAATGGGAGCATCGTGGAGGTGGAGATGGAGGAATCCCGCAGGATGGGAAGCCTCCATCTCTAAAAACAAAGACTGCCACACCACCAAGCGGCGGAGAGAAGGAGAAGTCGCCGGTAGTGATCCTCGACCGTCTACCCGTTGACCTCTATGGGGTTGGGGAGACGACCGAGGACGATTTCTATCGGTCAAATCTCGGCTTCAGGGAGTTCATTGGCCCTTACTACAAAGGTAAGGGCAAGTGGACTTCCTCGAGTCAGGGAAGGAAGTCCAGTGAGCCCACCTCTGGACCAGCGCTCCGAGGACCAGAAGGACGAGGACGGGGACCCAACCAGCCAGGAGCACGAGGGGGACCAGAGCTGGAGCCAGCCGGGAGAGATCCCGCTCTTCCCAGTGGTCAAGTTCCAGCCCGGAACCGGAGATGATCCGCAGTAGGAGCCCCTCCCCCGTGAGACCGGGGGACTTGGAAAAAGCCGCTGCGGTCAAGAGGACAAGGGGAAGACCACCTACAACAGGTGAGTATGTGAGCAGGGCGAAGGCGATCGAACGCCTTGCAGCAGCGAAGGAGCAGGAGCTCAGGGCCCTCCGGCAGGAGCGTTCCCTGCAACCAGGATTCGTTCCCCCGGAGACCCAGGCGACCCGGGCAATGCCGCAGGAGAGCGAAATTGCGGAGCAGGCCAGGGACCTTATGTCCCTGGAAATGGAGAGACGTTCGCGGGATTCCCTTGAGGAGTTGGAACGGATGATTTCCGTTTCAACCAACCTCAAGAGAACGTACAAACGGAACATGCGCTTGGTCGCCGTTAGGGTGAAAGCGTACTGTTCTGAACTCTTCAGTCGCACGGGGACGGGAGAGGAGTCGTAGATCGGCCTCCTCTGCTCGGCCAATGAGTGGCTGAGGAGGAGGTTGACTGCCTGCGAGGGAAAGATCCGGGCGTTACGGGAGGAGATCGCGGTACTCAGGGGGGGACAGGCGCCGCGATTGAACGTGACTCTCCCGGACGGGAAGAGTCCCCCGCCGAAAGTCCCGAGGACTTTGCGGCTCTCGGAGGCGATCGGCGACGGGGATCTCGGGGGGGGGGTCTCTCACTGGGGGGGGGGGCTCGCCGGTGGAGAACCCGCAAGGGACCTCTCTTCTGGCGGGCTCCCCCTCCGCGGGGGATCCCTCTCGGGGAGATAGAGCTAGCTCCTCGGAGTCGGTGCTGGGGGTCCCTGCGCGCGGACAGGCTCGCAGGGCCCTTAGGGACTTTCCGGAGTCTTCCGTCTCCGTCCCCCCCTTTGGGGGGAGAGGGGGATTGACGGGGTGATGGCCACTGAGGGGCCTTCGGGGTCCCTCTCTGTGGCACAGGTAGAGGCCCTTTTGGCCGAGGGCCTCAGAGGAGTGGAGGAGCGCCTCTTGTCCGCGCTGGAGCGGATGGTGGGCGGTGTGGGGACCGGCGGCAAGTCTGGGGGAGCGGTAGGGTTGTGGCTGCGGCCACCCCTGCTAAACCCCTCCCGGCCCGGCGTCCGGTGAAGGCCAAGTCCTGGAAGGAGGGTAAGAGGAAGGCTGCGGCCCCTCCCGCCATCCCCGACCGGGCCCAGCAGGCACGCCCTGCGGCGCTCCCTCCCGCTCAAGCAGGGGAGACGTGGGCGCAGGTGGTGCGGAAGAGGGGGGTGAACGCGGGGCCCGCAAGTGTCCCGCTCCGTCTCAACCCCCTCTCCCGAGGCCTGGAGGGCCTTCCGGTAGAGGGAGGAGAGGGGCGGTCTCCACACAGGCCGCAACGTCGAGGAGGGCGAGGGTGCGGGGCTCTCTGTCGATGCGGCGATGGCTAAGGCCCGGGAGTGTATAGATCTTCCGGGGTTGGGCATTGCCGACTCGCGCGTTCGGAGGGCCGTGAATGGGGGGACTCTGATAGAGATCCCCAGACCGGTCAGGGCCCGGGCGGAGGATCCCGAGCCTCCCACATCTGCCGAGTTGGCGGATAGGTTCGCGGACCCTGCGGGGGGTTTTGGAGTGGACGGGGGTCCGGGTTGCCCGGCCCTCTAAGTTCGCGGAGATGCGACTTAGAGGACTAGACAGCTCGGTAACCCTTGGGGAGATGCGGCAGGTCCTTATGGTCCTCGGGGGCTGACGGATGGGGACTTCCGGACCGGGGAGATTCGGAGGATCCCATCTGGGTAAGGGCACCCGTGACCTTTGTTCGAAGGTTGGCGGTTGCCAGGAGGGTCCGCATGGGGGTGGTCGTGGGCACAGGTGGAGGTGCTCCGCGCTCGCCCCCTGCAATGCTTCCGCTGCCTGGCGATCGGCCACGTCAGGCAGAATTGCACAAGAGGAGTGGACCGGTCCAGTGTGGCACACCCGGATACCCTGCTGCTTGGTGCACGGCGGAATCCCCTAAATGTCCGCTTTGCGCGGATCTGGGGAGGCCGTCGGGTCACCGTATGGGGGCAAGGGGCTGTACCCCTCCCCATACCGGGAAGGCAAAAAGGGGGGGATCCTCTGTTTCACAGGGGGCCCCGGGCCAGTCGCAAGAGGCTGACCCGCCCGCCGCAACAGAAGCGACGGGTCCCCTTCCTAATGAAAGGGGTGATACTCCAGGGGTTGGGGGGAGGGGCCATGGAGGTGGGTTAGCCCCTCCAGGCCTCTCTTCACCCCCTTTTTAGGGAGTGACGTCGTCCGTAGACGCCAATTTTTGCGGATCACGGAGGTAGGCTTATGTAGGCCGGTTGGGCACCGGGGTGTAATGTGCAAACAGGTACCCGGTGCCCGACCTTTCTAAGCGATCTAGACGGCCGCGATAGGGGGAGTTTTTTAGCGGGTGCAAGTCCCGCACACGCCCCGGAACCGGTCCGGGGTACGGTGCTTAAGGTATGTTTCTCTTCCTTCGCAAAAAAAAAGAGAAAGGCACAATTGTTAAGATTAAATACTCTGGCTGGTAAATACAATGCATAGTTATTTTTCAGAAAATATCAAAACAAATAAAGTGTAAAGATGGGTCAGTGGATGATTGGACGAAGAAATAGATAACCCAAAAAGAAACGCAAGATCAGATATACGTTTATTAGATGTTGGAACCATCTAATCTAAAACAACATCTAGAAATATATGAATTACATGCTATGTAATTTTGTGTCATTGAATTTTTTAGACACTAGTAAAACTTAATATTCACACAATAGCAGTGCATTGTTTATGAAACACTCTTGGGGGTGCAAATTTTCTTGACATCTAATAGACATCTAATAAACCTCTAAATGTTAACACAATATGTATGTAACATCATAATTAAAACAGAAAAAATTTTCTTGTTGGAAAAATAATCTCATAAAATGTATTTGTGGTCATGTACTAGTATTCACTTCATATCGCCAAGGTCAAATTTTTGTCAATATATCATATGAGTCTGGAAATTGACGATGTTTATGGCTATATCTGATGAGAAAAAAAGAGCATATCGTATGTCTGTTCTGTTTTGCCACCTACTGAGAGTATAGTTATGTATTAATTAGTCCTTAATGAACATTATACTTTTATGGAAAAATCGCTAGTGATTTACTACCACGGGTTTATAGTTCATTCACTTACCGCTATGCGGCGTACTATTTATTCTATATACTCGTATTCAAGTTTTTGTCATGAAGTGTATATAAAGCTTGCAAAAGGCGACTAATAACAACTATTTACAGCACTTTAATTTCTAATACGATACATGAAAATTCAGATATCGAACTGATTTTTATAAAATCGGATAGATAATGCCCAATCGGACATAAAATGTCCGAATAAATTCATTCAAGAAAATCATTCATTATTGTCTACTTAAGAGGATGCCGGATTACCGACAGAACGCGAATATTCTTTATTTTGCAAAATCTTTTTGTTGATTATAGATATCAACAAATCCTTTTCCACAATTAAGGTACACATAATAACGGAGTGCGGAGTTTAACATTTCATATGAAAAGTTAAAAAAAATGAGAAAATTACAGTTTTGTTATCGGCTTCTGCGTCAACATTTACTTAATATAACAAATGTGTAATCTACACGTGCCTAATCAGTAAACTCCGCACTCGGCATTTCATCAAAGAGTATAAGTGAACTTAGAGAAGTGAGTTTAGAAGCTTTATAAAAAAGATTTTGCAAAATAAAATTTTCGTGCATATGTGTGTGTGCGAGATGGAGGCTCAAGAGTAAAACAGAGCAGTAGATTAGTTGCGTGATGTCGCGATAGACGGAGCTGTAATCTTATACGACAAGGACAGACATAATCGTACTACCTTTGTCTCTTTCATGCGTGTAGAGTAATATACATGTACGCACTAACATTATTGCAGTATGTTTTTTCTCTCGATCATACGCTCTGTCTCTTTCTAATCGCTCGCTCGCTATGTACTACGTATCGCTTAGCTTCATGCTCCTCGCATATTTACTTACGCGTTCACTCGCGCTTCTCTCTCTCTCTCTCTCTCTCTCTCTCTCTCTCTCTTTCTTTCTGCTCGTTCATTATTGTATTCTTTTATTCCCATTATTATATTTTTTTATTTGCTCAACTTTTATTCTTTCTATTCTCGTCTCCCTACATGAAAATAAATAAATTTATTTATTTATGTTTATTTGATACATCATAAATGAGACACAAGTTATTTTCTTTTTCTATTAAACTATAGTTAAATACAACACATGTACATACAAAAATACACATAATTAAATACTTTTTCTATTTATGACATACACAATATCTCATTTATGTTGTATAAAATAAAGACAAATAAATTAATATATTATTATGTAGGAAGACGAGAATAGAAAGAATAAAAGTCGAAGAAATAAAAGAATATAATAATGGGGATGAGAGAGAAAGAATACAATAAAGAACAAGGAGCAAGCGAGATGACAAACATCAAAGAGTTCCGAAGTCTCCCTCGCGAGGCTCTCTTTATCTATAATATCTCGGGTTATATATCGTTCGTAAAATTTCTGTTTTTCGTATTTTATGGATATCAAAATAATTCTAATAAATTAATGAGATTCTTGCGATTAAAATAATACTAAGCATGACATAAATCGGATAATTTTTAATCAATTATGTTATTAAAATTATGATTACTTATTTCATTTAAAATTATACGATTTATGTTGTCATATTTGGTGTTATTTTAATCGCAAGAATCTCATTAATCTATTATAATTATTTTTATACTAATAAAATACAATACGAAAAAGTTTCAGTTTTTATTTTATAAGATGTTTATATATAATAAAAGAGTTATTATTGAGTAAAGTCTGGCCAATCAGCGCCGACCTTTAGCCGGGCGCACGTCAGTGAGCCGCGCACTGTGAAGTGTGCAGCGGCGTACACTATCAGGCGCGCGATTCACCGACGTGCGCCCGTCTAAAGATCGGCACTGATTGGCCAGACTTTACTCAATAATAACTCTTTTATTAAGGGGATCCAACAGTGACGAGCGAACTCCGACGGGTTAGCGCCCTCATCTAAGCGTAACTAAAATTATCGATAATACCGACCGAAATTATCGATAATATCAATAATTTTATTTCCGCTGTTACCGATAATATTTCTGCATGTTTTATGCATATTTGAAAGAGAATTGTGTTCAATATGATGAAATCGGACAACATCGTGTATTTCTACTGCTCTATTGCCTCGCGCACGCATATCTAAGCGTATCTAAGCGTATAGATAACAGTATAACATAGACACGTGTCTGCCTTTATTGCATATTTGAACACAATTGCACACATTACTTATATGGACTTATATATATATATACAGGGTGACCCATTTTAACTTAGGCAGCCAAATAACTCGAAAAATAAGCACACTACGAAAAAATGTTTAGAATCAAAATTTTGTCATTTCGAGGGGGACGTACAATGACGTTAAAATGAGCCCCCCCACCCCTTCCCCTGGGCGGTGAGGGGGGGCAAGTTTGAAATCTTAAATGGGAACCCCTATTTTTTATTGCATATTCGGAATCTTTGGCTAAAAACACATACAATTTGTCTGAAACATTTTTCTCGATTCATGATAGATGGCGCTGTAATCGACGAAATTCAATTTCTTCGATTTCTCTTACTGAGAACCCATGCTTACGATTCTGCAATAAATTAACAATAAAAATACCACGTTTTCATTGTTAATACTCGAAATTAGTCTTAAAACAAACTTCTCATTATTTTTTATTACTCATTAATTACTTCTCAAGAAACTGCTTTTAGCGTAACCTGCCTTTAGGCAACTTGAATGGTGCAAAGTACCGAGACATTTTGGACTTTCCATCTGATGGAGTTCCTCTAAGTATCCCTCCAAAATTTTGTCCATTTAGTGCCAAACTCACAAGTGTTTATGTATTTTTTTAACATTTGTACTCTGATAAAATTCTGGTAAAATAGTACTCTGCGTTGATACCACTGCTTTCGATATTCTTATAACCTTTGGCGAATGTGGTAGAAATTACAGACTTACTGCCCGTACTTATGCGGAGCGATTCCCAAATCGCCGCCATCCTACTGATCAACAAATTATAAACATTGAAAGGAGATCTCGTAATAATCCACACTTCATCGCGAAAGGCGAAGGAATAGACTTCATAATAATAATGACCCTAGATTGCTCGCAGTTTTGGCTATGGTTCATCAAAATCCCCATATTAGTACCCGTCAAATAGAACGAGAACTGGGAATCCCTCAAACTACGGCACATAGATTGTTACGATCAGT
>NW_027223680.1:0-7744 GCF_030449975.1 Polyergus mexicanus | reverse complement strand
AAGCAGTGGTATCAACGCAGAGTACTGAATAAAATAAATTAATATAAAAAAAAAATTTGTAATAAGGGGAGAATATTATAGATTTTATTGGGTAAAAGTTTAATACCAGGAAATATAAGCAGTGGTATCAACGCAGAGTACTTGAATAAAATAAATTAATATAAAAAAAATTTGTAATAAGGGGAGAATATTATAGATTTTATTGGGTAAAAGTTTAATACCAGGAAATATTAAGCAGTGGTATCAACGCAGAGTACTGAATAAAATAAATTAATATAAAAAAAATTTGTAATAAGGGGAGAATATTATAGATTTTATTGGGTAAAAGTTTAATACCAGGAAATATTAATTAATTAGTAATTTTATTATATGAATAAAATAAATTAATATAAAAAAAATTTGTAATAAGGGGAGAATATTATAGATTTTATTGGGTAAAAGTTTAATACCAGGAAATATTAATTAATTAGTAATTTTATTATATGAATAAAATAAATTAATATAAAAAAAATTTGTAATAAGGGGAGAATATTATAGATTTTATTGGGTAAAAGTTTAATACCAGGAAATATTAATTAATTAGTAATTTTATTATATGAATAAAATAAATTAATATAAAAAAAATTTGTAATAAGGGGAGAATATTATAGATTTTATTGGGTAAAAGTTTAATACCAGGAAATATTAATTAATTAGTAATTTTATTATATGAATAAAATAAATTAATATAAAAAAAATTTGTAATAAGGGGAGAATATTATAGATTTTATTGGGTAAAAGTTTAATACCAGGAAATATTAATTAATTAGTAATTTTATTATATGAATAAAATAAATTAATATAAAAAAAATTTGTAATAAGGGGAGAATATTATAGATTTTATTGGGTAAAAGTTTAATACCAGGAAATATTAATTAATTAGTAATTTTATTATATGAATAAAATAAATTAATATAAAAAAAATTTGTAATAAGGGGAGAATATTATAGATTTTATTGGGTAAAAGTTTAATACCAGGAAATATTAATTAATTAGTAATTTTATTATATGAATAAAATAAATTAATATAAAAAAAATTTGTAATAAGGGGAGAATATTATAGATTTTATTGGGTAAAAGTTTAATACCAGGAAATATTAATTAATTAGTAATTTTATTATATGAATAAAATAAATTAATATAAAAAAAATTTGTAATAAGGGGAGAATATTATAGATTTTATTGGGTAAAAGTTTAATACCAGGAAATATTAATTAATTAGTAATTTTATTATATGAATAAAATAAATTAATATAAAAAAAATTTGTAATAAGGGGAGAATATTATAGATTTTATTGGGTAAAAGTTTAATACCAGGAAATATTAATTAATTAGTAATTTTATTATATGAATAAAATAAATTAATATAAAAAAAATTTGTAATAAGGGGAGAATATTATAGATTTTATTGGGTAAAAGTTTAATACCAGGAAATATTAATTAATTAGTAATTTTATTATATGAATAAAATAAATTAATATAAAAAAAATTTGTAATAAGGGGAGAATATTATAGATTTTATTGGGTAAAAGTTTAATACCAGGAAATATTAATTAATTAGTAATTTTATTATATGAATAAAATAAATTAATATAAAAAAAATTTGTAATAAGGGGAGAATATTATAGATTTTATTGGGTAAAAGTTTAATACCAGGAAATATTAATTAATTAGTAATTTTATTATATGAATAAAATAAATTAATATAAAAAAAATTTGTAATAAGGGGAGAATATTATAGATTTTATTGGGTAAAAGTTTAATACCAGGAAATATTAATTAATTAGTAATTTTATTATATGAATAAAATAAATTAATATAAAAAAAATTTGTAATAAGGGGAGAATATTATAGATTTTATTGGGTAAAAGTTTAATACCAGGAAATATTAATTAATTAGTAATTTTATTATATGAATAAAATAAATTAATATAAAAAAAATTTGTAATAAGGGGAGAATATTATAGATTTTATTGGGTAAAAGTTTAATACCAGGAAATATTAATTAATTAGTAATTTTATTATATGAATAAAATAAATTAATATAAAAAAAATTTTTTTTTAAATATTTATTTTTTAATTTGATGTATAAATAAATTTTAGTATTATTTATTTATAAAAAAATTTAAATAATTTTTTATAAAAATTTAATATATAAAATAATTATTTTAATGAAAATTATATATAGAAATTTAAAATTAATTATTAATTAATAAAAGTGCCAGCAATTGCGGTTATACTTGAAATAAAAATAAATTAAATATAATTAATTAAAAAGATATATTTTATTTAAAATTTATTAAATTAATATATTAAATTTATGGTGAAATATAATGAATATTAAAAATTTAATGATTTTAAAAATAAATAATATTAAATAAATTTATTTAAAAATTAGGATTAGATACCCTATTATTTTTATGAAAAGTTTGCTTAATTACATATTAAATGTTTAATCATTAAAAATAAAAAATTTGGCGGTATTTTATAATTTTAGAGGAACTTGTTAATTAATTTGATGATCCACGAATAGATTTACTTAATTAATATTTATCTTATATATTGTTGTTTAAAAATTATATTAATAGATAAAAATTAATAATTTTTTATTAATGAAATTAATTATAATTCAAATCAAAATGTAGAATAGTTAAGGTTTTAATGAGTTACAATTAATTTAGATTAATTTAAATAAAATTTAAATTTTATAATAAATTGGATTTAAATGTAAATTTATAAAAATTTATAAATTGAATTTTTTTTAAAATATGTACAAATTGCCCGTCATTTTCATTAATATTAATTTATGGGGAAAGTCGTAACAAAGTAAATATATTGGAAAATGTATTTAGAATTTATTATAATGAAAATTTTGTTTAATATTATATAATTAAAAATTTTAGTTTAATTAAAAATAATTCATTTACATTGAAAAGATTGATATAATAAATTAAATTTATATATTAAAATTTTAATAAATAAATTAATTATTTTTTTTTGTATTTAATTGAATTAATTTTTAAATAAAATTTTATAAGTTTGAAAAATTATTAATTTATTAATAAAATCAATAATATATATATATATATATATATATAATTTTATTTAGTTTTAGTAATGATATTAAATTAATTATTTTTAATAATAATTTAAAGTAATGTAAATGAATAGTATTTAAGAATATTAAATAGTAAATTTTATTTATTGTACCTTTTGTATCAGGATTTATTAAATAAAAATTTTATAAATAAAATTTCTCGGTGAAAGAAGAGTTAAATAAAAATGGGAGTTAATGTTGAAAAATTATTTTTAATTTTTATTTAGGGAAGAAATTTTATTCGATTTTTTTGATATCTAGTTTTTTTTGATATAAATTTAATTTAGATATAAATTATTGATTATTTATAATTAATCATTATTAAATTAATTATATATAAAAATTTATATTAAAAATTTATGGGATAATCTGTAAATTGTTTTAAATAAATATTAGATATGTGGGTATATATAATAAAAATATTTTTAAAATTTAAAATTTTTTGAAAAAATTTAATAATTTATATTTGTAATTTTATTGATTATTAATTTATTATATTAATTTAAGATAAGGTTTATTAATAACTTTTGATAATTTAAAAATTATATTTAAAAAATTAATTGATTAAAAAAATATTTGTAATTATAAAAATTATTAATTAATTATGATAAAATTAGTATATATTTTAATAAAAAAAAATTAATTTGTGTATTTAAATGTATTAAATTTATTAGAGGAATTCGGCAAGAATTATATTAATTATTAATAAGATTAAATTCACCTGTTTAATAAAAACATGGTTTTATGATTATATTTTAAGATTTATTCTGCTCAATGATAAATATATTATTAAATAGCCGCAGTATTTTGACTGTGCAAAGGTAGCATAATCAATTGTTTTTTAATTGAGAGCTGGGATGAAGGAATGAATGAAATTTAAACTGTCTTTAATAAAAAATTAAAATTTAAATTTTAAGTAAAAATGCTTAAATATTATTATGGGACGAGAAGACCCTATAGAATTTTATATGTGAGTTAATAATATGACTTAAGTATTAGATTTGTTATTAATTATATATTTTATTGGGAGGATAATTAAATTAAATGAACTTTATTGTAATATATATATATATAAATTTATGATATATTAGTAACATTAATTTATGAAAAAATGAATAAATTTATATTAAATTTATATAAAAATTAATTACCTTAGGGATAACAGCGTTATATTTTTTGAAAGATCTTATTGAAAAAAATGTTTGCGACCTCGATGTTGAATTAAAATAAAAATTAAATGAAGAAGTTTAATATTTTAGTCTGTTCGACTATTAAAATTTTACATGATTTGAGTTAAGATCGGTGTGAGCCAGATCGGTTTCTATCTATAATTAATTATATAGAATAATTTTGTACGAAAGGACTAATTATTTAAAATTATTTTTTATTGAAAATTCTTGGGTTTAAGTTAAGTTAAAATTTTAAAATTAATAATTATTTAATTTAATTAAATAAATATTTTTAGTATTAATAATTACTTTGGCAGATAAGTGCGTTAAATTTAGAATTTAATATATATATATATATATATAATTTATTTATTATCAGATATATAAGTAATAATCTTTAATGAATTTTATTTATATATTAAGTTTAATATTTTAAATTTATTGATTTTATTAATAGTATTGTTAATAGGCATTGCTTTTTTAACTTTGTTAGAGCGAAAGATTTTAGGATATGTTCAGATTCGTAAGGGGCCTAATAAGGCAGGGATTTTAGGTATTATTCAACCATTAAGTGATGCTATAAAATTAGTTAATAAAGAGTTATTTTATATTTATAAATCTAATTATAATTTATTTTATTTATGTCCAGTTTTTAGAATGATAATTATATTAATAATATGAAGATTGTATCCATATATTACTAATATATATTTTTTAAATTATTCTTTATTATTAATGATTTTATTTATATCTATTGGAGGGTATGTTTTAATTTTTATGGGGTGATCTTCAAATTCTATTTATTCAATAATAGGGTCAGTGCGCTCTATCTCTCAGATATTGTCTTATGAGGTTAGATTTATTTTAATTGTTTTAGTTTTGATAATTTTGAGGGAGAGATATTCTTTTTTAGATTTTATAAAATTTCAGATTTATGTATGATATTTATTTATTTTATATCCTTTATTTTTGATATATTTTATTAGTATTTTAGCAGAATTAAATCGTAGTCCCATAGATTTTGTTGAGGGTGAGTCGGAGCTTGTTTCTGGGTTTAATATTGAATATTTTAGAGGGGGGTTTACTTTGATTTTTTTAGTTGAGTATGGAATAATTATTTTTTTTAGGTTTATGGGAGTTTTATTATTTACTGATTTATTAAAATATTCAGTAATTTATGTATTTTTATTTGTAACTGTTATAGTATGTTTGGTAATTTTTATACGAGGTTTATTACCTCGTATACGGTATGATGAATTAATGTATTTGTGTTGAAAAATTATTCTACCTGTGATTTTAATATATATATTATTAATTATTAGGTTTAAGTTTTTTTTAATATTAATTATTTAAGTTTTATTCGTAAAAGTTAATAGAAAGTTTAATATTTCTTTAATATGTTTTCAAAACATAGACTTTAATTCAAGATCATTAACTATAGTTTTGTTAAATTAAATAAAGTATTTAAAAATTAATTTATTTCATATTTTTATAGCCATAGAGAAGAGTAAAAAATATATAAAATATATAATTGATATAATTTGGCTGATTAAAATAAAAGGGGGTTCAATTATTTGGGCTCCTGCTCAAGTTAAAATAATAAATGTATTTATAAATAATCAATATATAAGTTGATTAATTGGATAATATATAAGTGAGTTAAATTTAATGTTAATTAATGATAGAAAATATAAGATAATAATTGATGATATTAGGGCGATTACTCCTCCTAATTTGTTTGGGATAGATCGAAGAATTGCATAAGCGAATAGAAAGTATCATTCAGGTTGGATATGAATAGGGGTAATTATAGGGTTTGCTGGGGTGAAGTTATCTGGATCACTAAATATATAAGGGTATTGTATATTTAATATTATAAATAAAAATAAAAAAATTGTGAATGTTAAGGAATCTTTTATTGTAAAATAATTATGGAATGGAATTTTATTTAAGTTTCTATTAATTCCTAGGGGATTTGATGAGCCAGTTTTGTGGAGATAAAATAAATGTAATATAACTATTATTGATATAATAAATGGTAAGATAAAGTGTATGGAGTAAAATCGGTTAAGAGTAGCATTATTAATAGAGAATCCCCCCCAAATTCATTGAACTATTAAATTTCCGATGTAAGGGATTGTAGATATTAGGTTAGTAATTACTGTGGCTCCTCAAAATGATATTTGTCCTCATGGAAGAACGTATCCTAGGAAAGCAGTAGCTATAGATATTAAATAAATTCTTACTCCGATTAATCAAGTGTTGTTTAATTTATATGATATATTGTAAAGATTTCGTCTAATATGAGTGTATATACAAATAAAAAATAATGAGGCACCATTAATGTGGATATTATGAATTAATCAACCTAGTTTAACATTTTGAATAATGTGGATAATACTAAAAAAAGCTATATTTGTGTTTGGACAATAATGAATTGATAATATAAACCCCCTAATTAATTGAATTAATAAAAATATTCCTAATAGAGATCCGAAATTTCATCAATAAGAAATATTTACTGGGGAGGGTAGATTAATTAAAGATATTTTTAAAAAATTTATTAAATTTTTATTCATACGTTATAATTAATTAATTTTACGCATAGAAATTGATTTTAATGAACAAATTTTAATAATAGAAAATAGGGTTATTAGTAAATAAAATATTGATCTAATAGTTAAATTATTTAATGGATATTCATATAAATATAAAATATTTTGAAAGTTTATTTCATTAAATTTTATTATATAATTAGATTCTAAAAAATTATGTTTTTTAATCAATGAATAAATAAAATTTAATTTATAATTTAATAGTCAAAAAATAATAGAATTAAATAAGTAATATATTATAATAAATTTATTAATTTTAAAATTAGTTTGTTCATTAGAAATTAAGCTTGAAAAATATATAAAAATAATTATTAATCCGCTAATTATAATTAAAAATAATATAATTGAGTATAAATAATTATTTTTTCATATAGATATATGCATGCAAATAATAAATCTATAAATTAAAGTAATAATAATAATAATAATTGGGTGTATAATTATAATATTTGTTGATAAAATTATTAAAATTCTAAATATTATACTTATAAAAAAAAAATTAATTGTGTATAATTCTTTGTTCATATTAAATTTATGATATATTTTATTTTTCAGAAAATAGTTTAATAATAAGAATATTAATTTTGGAGATTAGAGGCATAATTTTAAATTATTTTTTTGAATATTTTCATTAACTAATAATTTTTGGTTAAAATATTTTTAATTTACAAAATTAATGTTTTTATTAAACTATATAAGTTAGGCATTAATTTTTATTAAAGTATAGGGGGGGGCAGGTATTTTATAATGAGTAATTAATTATGTTATAATTAATTATATTAAATTAATATTGATATTAGTACTCTGCGTTGATACCACTGCTT
>NW_027223679.1:0-8000 GCF_030449975.1 Polyergus mexicanus | reverse complement strand
ATGGAGTTTGGATTTCTACGGGTAGCCTTTCTGTTATAGTAATATTAAAGATGGTTTTGCTAAAGATAATACAGCATGAAGAAGTACAATTAGACAACAAGGAGTTTATAATACAACTGTCTTGTATCAAGAAAAATAACATGGACAGAAGATAGAATAGATAGTACAAAAGATTACATGTATATACTTTGCATATCAGATTCTCTTTCTCTTTCTAGATTCTATTTATTGTATTATATTATACAAAATATACATATCACAAATGGTATAAGTACATTTATATATATGTATGTCAAAGGGTATGTTTATAAAAAACGACATCCGACGATTGGAAAGAGATAAACTCTGAACTAGTAAAGCCATTTCAGTTATAAAGGATAAACTTCATTATTGCTTCAACAAATATTGAATATAAGTTTATAGATAAATGTTGATCATTCCATTATAGATTACAAAATTATATGTACAGAGACTTTAATATTGAAGTTAGTTCTAGTTTAAAAGATTTTTCGTGCTTTGTAATGGATTACTTATTTATGTGCAATAATATACATATATGAAAGAGAGATACACATATATAGTACATATAATAATATATAAAAACAACATGCTCTTTATAAAAGTGTGATATGTTAAAGCACTGTCTTCCATGATTTATTCAATAACTGAAAATCAATATACAAATGTCATTTCAATCTTCTAATACTATCACCAATACAAAGTTCTTATTATTTCAATTATCAATATAAATGAGTGTTGATCACTCCACTACAGGTCACAAGATTCTATTAGCAAAGATCATAATATTGAACTCTCGCTTAAAAGATTTTCATGCTTTGTAACGGATTCCTTTTTAACATTCGGTGCACGCTGGATCTGTGTGTTTACAAATTAATATCCATTATAGTTACCTGCTAAAATCAAAATAAATGATAAGATATGATATTAATACATACGAATTTAAACATTTTCCTTTGTATAATAATCTTACCTATATAATTGTTATTACCAAAATTCAATCCTTTTTTCAATTTAATAGAAAACACAATATTTACATTATTATTTCATAATGTAGTTGCACAATCCAAGTATCGCTGATGAACTTCATTCTTGCTTCAACAGATATTGCAAATTAATGAATAAGCGTTGATCATTCCATTACAGATCACAAGATTCTATTAGCGGAGACTATAATATTGAACTCTCGCTTAAAAGATTCTCGTGTTTTGTAATAGATTCCTTTTTAACATTAAGTGCACGCTGGACCTGTGTGTGGTTTCCAAATTAATATCTGTTATTGTTACCTGCTAAAATAAAAATAAATGATAAGATATGATATTAATACATACGAATTTAAAACATTTTCCTTTGTATAATAATCGTACCTATATAATTGTTATTACCACAATTCAATCCTTTTTCAATTTAATAGAAAACATACAATATTTATATTATTATTTCATAATGTAGTTGCACAATCCCAGTATTGCTGATGTACTTCATTATTGCTTCAACAGATATTGCAAGTTGATGAATAAGCGTTGATCATTTCATTATAGATCACAAGATTCTATTAGCGGAGACTATAATATTGAACTCTCGCTTAAAAGATTCTCGTGTTTTGTAATAAATTGCTTCTTGATATTCAATGCAAGCTGGATCTATGTGTGGTTTGCAAATTATTTTATACATTATTATCGTCTGCTAAAATCAAAATAAACATGATGTAATATTAATAGATATGACTTTAAATCATTTTCCTTTGTACAACAATCCTGCTCATATAACTGTCATCGTCACAATTCAATCTTTTTTTCAATTTAATAGAAAACACAATACTTAAAAATATTATGTGAATTATGAAAATATAATAAAATTACTCACTTTAATTATAATGTACCTCGTTGCAAAATTTTTAGAATTTGTACATTCCTATAATACCCAAACACTTTCACGAACAAAATGTTTATTCAATGACATTTTTCTGTAAGATTAGAAAATCTAAAAAGCTTACAGATATGTATTTTGAAAAACTATAAAAATAATAACTAGATATAAATATAATAATAGAGAGAAACACGCGAGGTTAAGAAAACTGTCATGTACCTTGTTGCAACATTTAAGAATTTGTTGTACATTCTCATGGCACCCAAACACTTTCATACAAAAAATGCTTATTCGATGACACTTCAGTAAGATCAGAAAATCTAAAAAATTTACAAATATATATTTTGAAAATATAAATGCGATCATACTAAATATAAATACAGAAAAAAATACGCGAGGTTAAGATAACTGTCATGTATGCAGTAGGTAATATAGGTTACGCTACGATTGGAAAAAAAACTACGGATGTTCCGAAACACTGCATTAACCAATTATGATAAGGAAATTTTATAATCATTTAACTTCATTGACCAACCACCAAAATATTATGCATCTATATCGACTAATCTCTTATCGACCGCAGTCATAGAAAAAACATTGTTAGAAAATTTTTATTATTTATTTACATATAGATTATTTTTTGCATAAATTAATACGTTATTCAGAAAGAGTACTGGCAATAATAAATAATTTCGGTCTAAAACACGGTAAACGCTAAAGAAACCGATGTCGTCCAATGACTGCATTTTTTCCGTACTTTGTATTGTTGAAATTATGGCATTAAAGTGTTAAAAGTTGTATATTTATGATTCTTAAAACATGATAGCGCGACGCAATTTTTTACATTATCGCCAATATCTCTCGTGCAATATAAATTTTTCTCCTTGATTTCGACTACCGCCAAAGATATCGGTGTTAATAGAGAAAGACATTATTCTACATGATCTCCGCTAAAAGGATTGATGCATTAAATTTTAAAATTAATAAAGCTGCTACGATTATTAAAGCGATACAACGGGCCAAAATCGCGTTGCCTTTGCCTGGGTCCTTCGCGTCTAATGAATCTATCTCTTAAATCATAGCAATTTTTAAAGAAATTGACGCGTTGTTCGAGAACTACATTATTTTACTATGTGCTAATGAAATTACGCCATTAATATTTTACGAATTGTATCTTTTTCTAAGTTGTATTCATTATAAAGGCAGAACAGCCTTATATAACATCGAGATTTCGGCCCGCTATATCGCTTTAATAATCGTCAGCTTATTAATTTTAAAAATCTAATGCGTCAATCCTTGTAGCGGAGATCATATAGAATAATGTCTTTCTCGAATAGTATCGATATCTTCAACGGTAGACGTGATGTAAGCGAATAATGTATCTGACGCGTACGATCTCGACAAAGGCGTCGCGATTTGGCCCGCTTTATCGCTTTAATGATCGTAAGCTTACCAATTTTAAAATTTTTATGCGTCAACTCTTGTAGCAGAGATCATGTAGAATAATATCTTTCTCCAATAACATCGATATCTTTAATGGTAGTTGAGATAAAAGCGAATAATGTATCTGACGCGTACGATCTCGACAAAGGCGTCGCGATTTCGGCCCGCTTTATCGCTTTAATGATCGTAAGCTTACCAATTTTAAAATTTTTATGCGTCAACTCTTGTAGCAGAGATCATGTAGAATAATATCTTTCTCCAATAACATCGATATCTTTAATGGTAGTTGAGATAAAAGCGAATAATGTATTTGACGCGTACGATCTCGACAAAGGCGTTGCGATTTCGGCCAGCTTTATCGCTTTAATGATCGTAAGCTTACCAATTTTAAAATTTTTATGCGTCAATTCTTGTAGCAGAGATCATGTAGAATAATGTCTTTCTCCAATAACATCGATATCTTTAACGGTAGTTGAGATTAAAGCGAATAATGTATCTGACGCGGACGATCTCGGCAAAAGCATTACGATTTCGGCCAGTTGTATCGCTTTAATAATCGTAAGTTTATTAATTTTAAAAATCTAATGCGTCAATTCTTGTAGCTGAGATCATATAGAATAATGTCTTTCTCGAATAGTATTGATATCTTCAACGGTAGTCGAAATCAAAACGAAACATGTATCTGACGCGAAGGATACTGGCGATAATGTAAAACCTGGTCGCGCTGTTATGTTTAAAGAATCATAAATATGAAACTATTACGACATTAATGTCGTAATTCCAATAATCCAGAACACGAGAAAAACAGCAGCCGTTGGACGACAATGGATTTTTTAGCGATTGTCATGCTTTACACTTTACACTGAAGTCGTTATCTACACACACAATCGCTCCTTCGAGAAAACTTACTTTTCGCTTTGATCTCGGCTATCACCAAATATAGATGTTATTCGTGAAAGACATTATTGTTCGTGCTCTTCACTATAAGGATTAACGCGTTAGCATTTTGAAATAAATATAATTTCGATTATATTAAGGCAACATAGCTGGCCGAAATCGTGACGCCTTTGCCGAGATCGTCCGCGTCAGATACATTCTTCGCTTTAATCTCGATTACCGTTTAAGATATCGATGTTATTGCAGAAAGACATTATTCTACATGATTTCCGCTACAAGGATTAACGCATTAAATTTTAAATTTGATAAAGCTACGATTATTTAAGCGATACAACGGGCCAAAATCGCATTGCCATTGCCTGAATTCTTCGCGTCTAATGAATCTATCTCTTAATCTTAAATCACAGCAATTTTTAAAGAAATTGACGCGTTGTTCAAGAACTACATTATTTTACTGTGTGCTAATGAAATTACGCCATTAATATTTTACGAATTGTATCTTTTTCTAAGTTGTATTCATTATAAAGGCGGAACAGCCTTATATAACATCGAGATTTCGGCCCGCTATATCGCTTTAATAATCGTCAGCTTATTAATTTTAAAAATCTAATGCGTCAATCCTTGTAACGGAGATCATGTAGAACAGTGTCTTTCTTGAATCGATATCTTTAACGATCGACGAGATGTAAGCAAAGAATGTGTTAGACGTGAAGAACCCAGGCAAAAGCGTCACGATTTCGGCCCGCTATGTCGCTTTAATATAATCAAAGTTATATTTATTTCTCAAAATGCTAACGCGTTAATCCTTATAGTGAAGAGCACGAACAATGGTGTCTTTCACGAATAACATCTATATTTGGTGATAGCCGAGATCAAAGCGAAAAGTAAGTTTTTCCGAAGGAGCGATTGTGTGTGTAGATAACGACTTCAGTGTAAAGTGTAAAGCATGACAATCACTAAAAAATCCATTGTCGTCCAATGGCTGCTTTTTTTCTCGTGTTTCTGAATTATTGGAATTACGACATTAATGTCTTAATAGTTTCATATTTATGATTCTTTAAACATAACAGCGCGATCAGGTTTTACATTATCGCCAGTATCCTTCGCGTCAGATACATGTTTCGTTTTGATTTCGACTACCGTTAAAGTATTGATGTTATTCGAGAAAGACATTATTCTACATGATCTCAGCTACAAGAGTTGACGCATTAGATTTTTAAGATTAATAAACCTACGATTATTAAAGCGATATAACGGGCCGAAATCGTGATGCTTTTGCCGAGATCGTCCGCGTCAGATCCATTATTCGCTTTAATCTCGACTACCGTTAAAGATATCGATGTTATTGGAGAAAGACATTATTCTACATGATCTCCGCTACAAGGATTGACGCATTAGCATTTTAAAATTAATATAACTTCAATTATTAAAGCGACATAGCGAGCCGAAATCGCGACGCCTTTGTTTGGGTGGTCGCGTCTAGTATTGTACATTTTTTCGCTTAAATCTCGGCTATGTATGTTAAAGATATCGACGTCAATTGAGAAGGACATTAATTTATGAGCTCTGCCTTACTAGGATTGACGCATTAAAATTTTTCAATTATCACGCTTTCGATTATTAGAGCGATACAACAGATTGAAATCGTGACGTAAACAACTGGCTCTTTCGCATTTAAGTCTATCCCTTAAATGGCAATCGCTAAAGAAATCAACGTCGTTCAAGAATTGCATTTTTTCTATTTTTTGTATTATTGCTGAAATATAAGCGAAAAAAGAATTTAACGCGAAGGACACAGGGGATTATATATAACAATCTCGTTGCAATGTTTTGTCTTAATAATTATAATATACATATACAATTAATAAAATTTTAATGCTGTAAATTTAATAACACATAGGACAGAAAAAGATGCAATTTTTGAACGATGTAGGATTTCTACCGATTGCTGTGTTTTTAGAGATGGATTCATTAGACGCGAAGCAACCACGTGATGACGTAACGATTTCGACTTGTTCTATCGCTTTAATAATTGAAGTTATATTAATTATAAAATTCTAATGTGACAATCCTTGTAATGCTGAATACGTAGAATCATTTTGATGCGTTAATCCTTGTAGTAGAGATCATGTGTTTCTCGAATGACGTCGATATTTTTAGTGGTAGTCTAAATATTAGCGAAAAAAATTTTTGGCGCTAAGGGCACAGGCGATACATAACTTTGTCTTTCGGCACGGCAATCATCAACGAAATCAAAGTCATTAAATTTTTTTTCCTTTTTCCCTACAACGAAGCAAATTAATATGTTATATATTCATTATTGCTTCAAGAAAAAATTTATATTTTTATAAAATTTATATCTATAAAAGTTATTTAATTTATAAGTAGGTAGTGTTAATAGGACAGTTCTAACTCAGGTCCTCCGATGGGAATGCGGGACGAGGGAAAACCGCGCGGGCGAGGGGGCATGACGTCACGCGGGCGGAGGGGGATTTTGGTGGCGCGGGGGACTGACGTTAAGCGGGCGGGGGAATGCTTATCGCGGGAGCATAATCGGCGGGGTGTATTACAAAGGCGAGCGCCGATTTCCGACTGCTCGAGAATTTATAAATAATATAAACAAGATAGAACCATCGCGGTGCTCTCTTCATCTTTTTTCCAGGAAAAGTCGCTGGCGCACTATTGCGCGTAACATTAGAATTAGATGATAAGGCGAGCGCCGATATCCGGCTGCTAGAATTCGCGTCGAGACATGTTTATCGGTGTACTTACAAAAGGCGGGTGTCGATGTCTGAAATATAAGGCGAGCGCCGATTTCCGACTGCTCGAGAATTTATAAATAATATAAACAAGATAGAACCATCGCGGTGCTCTCTTCATCTTTTTTTCCAGGAAGAGCCGTTTATCGCGTCGCTTATCGGGATACGTTTCGCGAAACCATAACGCGATAGATTAAAAATATATAATGAAGAACGAAGGGTGTCAAAAACTCAGTATGCGATTTGAAAGCTTGCGGTCCGTATATCGACTGAAAGAGGTACGGCAGGTACTTGTAAATTTTTGAGTGGCAAGTGTTCGGTGTAGAGGAAGATTTTGTGATAATTTGCATAAAAATGGAAATAGATAATAATTTCGAGGCAGTATTAGATGAATTGTCCGACGAAGATCACGCATTGTCGGATGACAGTAATTACAAGAGTGATCAAAGCGAGGACCTTACGGAACGTGTTGACAAGATAGTGCCTCATTCGCAAATTATTGCGCTAAACGGACGTACAAAGTGTTGCGCTATATACTTTTATTATTCCACGGGTGGTTCTTTTGCCGTATATGCTTCGTGTATGATCTCCATAGCAGATACTGATTTCGGATACATGTATGCTGTTCGGAAGCATGTGATTGAGATATATGACGCGATAAGTGGCCGGTCCTGCTCCAATTGCAGACTTCCGATGTATCAGATCTTTCCATGTAATATGTGCCCAATTTGCACACAGTAAAAAAAAACATTGGCATAAAAAGTGTGAAAAAATAATAATAATAAAAACATGGAAAACACCGAGCAAACCGAACGCGACCTGTTGGAGCTGTCGCGTCGAGTCGCTACCTTGGGCTAGTATTTCGCGTGGGCGCAGCGATGCGAGGAATTTATCAAACAGCTCGAAGAACACAGTCGTGTCAAGCGTCCGCGACTCTCGATCGGAGTTCGACAATCTTTGGTGGCTAGAATCGCGCGACTCGAGGGTGCGAGGACTCGATTAGAGAGACGGTTT
>NW_027223678.1:0-8375 GCF_030449975.1 Polyergus mexicanus | reverse complement strand
AGCAGTGGTATCAACGCAGAGTACTCGCAATCGGTACTACGGCGAGAATGATACGCGGATAACGATTCGTCGTACGAACAATGTACATAATAAGCTACGCTAAATACTTGATGATGCTAAAACGTGGACGTAGACGCCATCGGATCACCGTCGGTCTTCCTCAGCACGCACTCCAAGTCGGCGTATACGACGAAGAGAAGTCGCTCCTTTCTGTTGTAGTTGTTGAACGCGAGCCACTTGTCTTTATCGCTCGGTAACCGGATGGCGCACTCGTTCATTTCTCGGCAATCTACAATGTGCGACTGCAACTTGTCATCCGATCTAAAATAGTGTAAACATCTGTAAAAAAAGAAATAATTAATTTTTCTTTCGTATATTTTATATATTGCATTTTTATTAAATATACGTACCGCTCGCAGATATATTTTTGGCCATCACGTTTGCTCAGTTGCGAGCTCACGAGGCGGGATAAATTCTTGATCCACGCAAAATGTCTTACGTCTTGCGAATCTTGCATGTACAGCAAGTTGACATGTCTGTCCTTCTTTTGCATCGAAAGACGTATCGGGACAATGCTATTCTCTTTCTCGATGCAGTATACATTTATCGAAATGTTGTGAAGTTCAAATTTTTTAATTTGACTCAATGTCATCGGAAATCCAATGTCTTGGAGATTTAGCACTGTCGTGGATACAAAGATTCGAGTTCCGCGTTTCTTTCAGCTGGATGTAGAGCGGCGACCACCGCCCATGCGAAACACGCATTGTCTTTAGATTGCACGTTTATTACCGCTCTCTTCATTGTTATTTCTCGCGGTAATTTAATGTGGCACCCCGTGCGCATTGGATTATATTTATTTATATTTACAGTTAAATCGAGAATTTGCGACAAAGCCCACTCGCTATCGCGTTCTTGAAATTCTTCGAGCGAGGCAAGCATGGGCTCGACGACGCGTCGCTCGTACCACTCGTGTAAATCGGACGTGCGAAAGAGTTCATAGTTTCTGGTATTTACACTTTTATTTGTGCTCTTATTACCCGACACGAATTCACCGTTGAACACAGTGTTCACTTTCACGTTATTATGTCTTTCCATAACTTTTTGCACGTGTTCGAGCACGATGTCTTTGGCGTCCTCGAGAAATTGTCGCGGTTCGATATAATCTGCGTTAATCACCGCACCGGTCAGCATACGGTTTTCGAACGCGGTATCGATCTCTCGCCAAACGAGTCTTTCCGCGGTATTGTCACCACTGTAATCACCATCGCTGTGTATAAACCGTCTCTCTAATCGAGTCCTCGCACCCTCGAGTCGCGCGATTCTAGCCACCAAAGATTGTCGAACTCCGATCGAGAGTCGCGGACGCTTGACACGACTGTGTTCTTCGAGCTGTTTGATAAATTCCTCGCATCGCTGCGCCCACGCGAAATACTAGCCCAAGGTAGCGACTCGACGCGACAGCTCCAACAGGTCGCGTTCGGTTTGCTCGGTGTTTTCCATGTTTTTATTATTATTATTTTTTCACACTTTTTATGCCAATGTTTTTTTTTACTGTGTGCAAATTGGGCACATATTACATGGAAAGATCTGATACATCGGAAGTCTGCAATTGGAGCAGGACCGGCCACTTATCGCGTCATATATCTCAATCACATGCTTCCGAACAGCATACATGTATCCGAAATCAGTATCTGCTATGGAGATCATACACGAAGCATATACGGCAAAAGAACCACCCGTGGAATAATAAAAGTATATAGCGCAACACTTTGTACGTCCGTTTAGCGCAATAATTTGCGAATGAGGCACTATCTTGTCAACACGTTCCGTAAGGTCCTCGCTTTGATCACTCTTGTAATTACTGTCATCCGACAATGCGTGATCTTCGTCGGACAATTCATCTAATACTGCCTCGAAATTATTATCTATTTCCATTTTTATGCAAATTATCACAAAATCTTCCTCTACACCGAACACTTGCCACTCAAAAATTTACAAGTACCTGCCGTACCTCTTTCAGTCGATATACGGACCGCAAGCTTTCAAATCGCATACTGAGTTTTTGACACCCTTCGTTCTTCATTATATATTTTTAATCTATCGCGTTATGGTTTCGCGAAACGTATCCCGATAAGCGACGCGATAAACGGCTCTTCCTGGAAAAAAAGATGAAGAGAGCACCGCGATGGTTCTATCTTGTTTATATTATTTATAAATTCTCGAGCAGTCGGAAATCGGCGCTCGCCTTATATTTCAGACATCGACACCCGCCTTTTGTAAGTACACCGATAAACATGTCTCGACGCGAATTCTAGCAGCCGGATATCGGCGCTCGCCTTATCATCTAATTCTAATGTTACGCGCAATAGTGCGCCAGCGACTTTTCCTGGAAAAAAGATGAAGAGAGCACCGCGATGGTTCTATCTTGTTTATATTATTTATAAATTCTCGAGCAGTCGGAAATCGGCGCTCGCCTTTGTAATACACCCCGCCGATTATGCTCCCGCGATAAGCATTCCCCCGCCCGCTTAACGTCAGTCCCCCGCGCCACCAAAATCCCCCTCCGCCCGCGTGACGTCATGCCCCCTCGCCCGCGCGGTTTTCCCTCGTCCCGCATTCCCATCGGAGGACCTGAGTTAGAACTGTCCTATTAACACTACCTACTTATAAATTAAATAACTTTTATAGATATAAATTTTATAAAAATATAAATTTTTTCTTGAAGCAATAATGAATATATAACATATTAATTTGCTTCGTTGTAGGGAAAAAGGAAAAAAAATTTAATGACTTTGATTTCGTTGATGATTGCCGTGCCGAAAGACAAAGTTATGTATCGCCTGTGCCCTTAGCGCCAAAAATTTTTTTCGCTAATATTTAGACTACCACTAAAAATATCGACGTCATTCGAGAAACACATGATCTCTACTACAAGGATTAACGCATCAAAATGATTCTACGTATTCAGCATTACAAGGATTGTCACATTAGAATTTTATAATTAATATAACTTCAATTATTAAAGCGATAGAACAAGTCGAAATCGTTACGTCATCACGTGGTTGCTTCGCGTCTAATGAATCCATCTCTAAAAACACAGCAATCGGTAGAAATCCTACATCGTTCAAAAATTGCATCTTTTTCTGTCCTATGTGTTATTAAATTTACAGCATTAAAATTTTATTAATTGTATATGTATATTATAATTATTAAGACAAAACATTGCAACGAGATTGTTATATATAATCCCCTGTGTCCTTCGCGTTAAATTCTTTTTTCGCTTATATTTCAGCAATAATACAAAAAATAGAAAAAATGCAATTCTTGAACGACGTTGATTTCTTTAGCGATTGCCATTTAAGGGATAGACTTAAATGCGAAAGAGCCAGTTGTTTACGTCACGATTTCAATCTGTTGTATCGCTCTAATAATCGAAAGCGTGATAATTGAAAAATTTTAATGCGTCAATCCTAGTAAGGCAGAGCTCATAAATTAATGTCCTTCTCAATTGACGTCGATATCTTTAACATACATAGCCGAGATTTAAGCGAAAAAATGTACAATACTAGACGCGACCACCCAAACAAAGGCGTCGCGATTTCGGCTCGCTATGTCGCTTTAATAATTGAAGTTATATTAATTTTAAAATGCTAATGCGTCAATCCTTGTAGCGGAGATCATGTAGAATAATGTCTTTCTCCAATAACATCGATATCTTTAACGGTAGTCGAGATTAAAGCGAATAATGGATCTGACGCGGACGATCTCGGCAAAGGCGTCACGATTTCGGCCCGCTTTATCGCTTTAATAATCGTAAGCTTATTAATCTTAAAATTTTAATGCGTCAACCCTAGTAGCGGAAATCATGTAGAATAATGTCTTTTTCCAATAACATCGATATCTTTAACGGTAGTCGAGATCAAAGCGAATAATGTATCTGACGCGGACGATCTCGGCAAAAGCATCACGATTTCGGCCCGTTATATCGCTTTAATAATCGTAGGTTTATTAATCTTAAAAATCTAATGCGTCAACTCTTGTAGCTGAGATCATGTAGAATAATGTCTTTCTCGAATAACATCAATACTTTAACGGTAGTCGAAATCAAAACGAAACATGTATCTGACGCGAAGGATACTGGCGATAATGTAAAACCTGATCGCGCTGTTATGTTTAAAGAATCATAAATATGAAACTATTAAGACATTAATGTCGTAATTCCAATAATTCAGAAACACGAGAAAAAAAGCAGCCATTGGACGACAATGGATTTTTTAGTGATTGTCATGCTTTACACTTTACACTGAAGTCGTTATCTACACACACAATCGCTCCTTCGGAAAAACTTACTTTTCGCTTTGATCTCGGCTATCACCAAATATAGATGTTATTCGTGAAAGACACCATTGTTCGTGCTCTTCACTATAAGGATTAACGCGTTAGCATTTTGAGAAATAAATATAACTTTGATTATATTAAAGCGACATAGCGGGCCGAAATCGTGACGCTTTTGCCTGGGTTCTTCACGTCTAACACATTCTTTGCTTACATCTCGTCGATCGTTAAAGATATCGATTCAAGAAAGACACTGTTCTACATGATCTCCGTTACAAGGATTGACGCATTAGATTTTTAAAATTAATAAGCTGACGATTATTAAAGCGATATAGCGGGCCGAAATCTCGATGTTATATAAGGCTGTTCCGCCTTTATAATGAATACAACTTAGAAAAAGATACAATTCGTAAAATATTAATGGCGTAATTTCATTAGCACACAGTAAAATAATGTAGTTCTTGAACAACGCGTCAATTTCTTTAAAAATTGCTGTGATTTAAGATTAAGAGATAGATTCATTAGACGCGAAGAATTCAGGCAATGGCAATGCGATTTTGGCCCGTTGTATCGCTTAAATAATCGTAGCTTTATCAAATTTAAAATTTAATGCGTTAATCCTTGTAGCGGAAATCATGTAGAATAATGTCTTTCTGCAATAACATCGATATCTTAAACGGTAATCGAGATTAAAGCGAAGAATGTATCTGACGCGGACGATCTCGGCAAAGGCGTCACGATTTCGGCCAGCTATGTTGCCTTAATATAATCGAAATTATATTTATTTCAAAATGCTAACGCGTTAATCCTTATAGTGAAGAGCACGAACAATAATGTCTTTCACGAATAACATCTATATTTGGTGATAGCCGAGATCAAAGCGAAAAGTAAGTTTTCTCGAAGGAGCGATTGTGTGTGTAGATAACGACTTCAGTGTAAAGTGTAAAGCATGACAATCGCTAAAAAATCCATTGTCGTCCAACGGCTGCTGTTTTTCTCGTGTTCTGGATTATTGGAATTACGACATTAATGTCGTAATAGTTTCATATTTATGATTCTTTAAACATAACAGCGCGACCAGGTTTTACATTATCGCCAGTATCCTTCGCGTCAGATACATGTTTCGTTTTGATTTCGACTACCGTTGAAGATATCAATACTATTCGAGAAAGACATTATTCTATATGATCTCAGCTACAAGAATTGACGCATTAGATTTTTAAAATTAATAAACTTACGATTATTAAAGCGATACAACTGGCCGAAATCGTAATGCTTTTGCCGAGATCGTCCGCGTCAGATACATTATTCGCTTTAATCTCAACTACCGTTAAAGATATCGATGTTATTGGAGAAAGACATTATTCTACATGATCTCTGCTACAAGAATTGACGCATAAAAATTTTAAAATTGGTAAGCTTACGATCATTAAAGCGATAAAGCTGGCCGAAATCGCAACGCCTTTGTCGAGATCGTACGCGTCAAATACATTATTCGCTTTTATCTCAACTACCATTAAAGATATCGATGTTATTGGAGAAAGATATTATTCTACATGATCTCTGCTACAAGGATTGACGCATTAGATTTTTAAAATTAATAAGCTGACGATTATTAAAGCGATATAGCGGGCCGAAATCTCGATGTTATATAAGGCTGTTCTGCCTTTATAATGAATACAACTTAGAAAAAGATACAATTCGTAAAATATTAATGGCGTAATTTCATTAGCACACAGTAAAATAATGTAGTTCTCGAACAACGCGTCAATTTCTTTAAAAATTGCTATGATTTAAGAGATAGATTCATTAGACGCGAAGGACCCAGGCAAAGGCAACGCGATTTTGGCCCGTTGTATCGCTTTAATAATCGTAGCAGCTTTATTAATTTTAAAATTTAATGCATCAATCCTTTTAGCGGAGATCATGTAGAATAATGTCTTTCTCTATTAACACCGATATCTTTGGCGGTAGTCGAAATCAAGGAGAAAAATTTATATTGCACGAGAGATATTGGCGATAATGTAAAAAATTGCGTCGCGCTATCATGTTTTAAGAATCATAAATATACAACTTTTAACACTTTAATGCCATAATTTCAACAATACAAAGTACGGAAAAAATGCAGTCATTGGACGACATCGGTTTCTTTAGCGTTTACCGTGTTTTAGACCGAAATTATTTATTATTGCCAGTACTCTTTCTGAATAACGTATTAATTTATGCAAAAAATAATCTATATGTAAATAAATAATAAAAATTTTCTAACAATGTTTTTTCTATGACTGCGGTCGATAAGAGATTAGTCGATATAGATGCATAATATTTTGGTGGTTGGTCAATGAAGTTAAATGATTATAAAATTTCCTTATCATAATTGGTTAATGCAGTGTTTCGGAACATCCGTAGTTTTTTTTCCAATCGTAGCGTAACCTATATTACCTACTGCATACATGACAGTTATCTTAACCTCGCGTATTTTTTTCTGTATTTATATTTAGTATGATCGCATTTATATTTTCAAAATATATATTTGTAAATTTTTTAGATTTTCTGATCTTACTGAAGTGTCATCGAATAAGCATTTTTTGTATGAAAGTGTTTGGGTGCCATGAGAATGTACAACAAATTCTTAAATGTTGCAACAAGGTACATGACAGTTTTCTTAACCTCGCGTGTTTCTCTCTATTATTATATTTATATCTAGTTATTATTTTTATAGTTTTTCAAAATACATATCTGTAAGCTTTTTAGATTTTCTAATCTTACAGAAAAATGTCATTGAATAAACATTTTGTTCGTGAAAGTGTTTGGGTATTATAGGAATGTACAAATTCTAAAAATTTTGCAACGAGGTACATTATAATTAAAGTGAGTAATTTTATTATATTTTCATAATTCACATAATATTTTTAAGTATTGTGTTTTCTATTAAATTGAAAAAAAGATTGAATTGTGACGATGACAGTTATATGAGCAGGATTGTTGTACAAAGGAAAATGATTTAAAGTCATATCTATTAATATTACATCATGTTTATTTTGATTTTAGCAGACGATAATAATGTATAAAATAATTTGCAAACCACACATAGATCCAGCTTGCATTGAATATCAAGAAGCAATTTATTACAAAACACGAGAATCTTTTAAGCGAGAGTTCAATATTATAGTCTCCGCTAATAGAATCTTGTGATCTATAATGAAATGATCAACGCTTATTCATCAACTTGCAATATCTGTTGAAGCAATAATGAAGTACATCAGCAATACTGGGATTGTGCAACTACATTATGAAATAATAATATAAATATTGTATGTTTTCTATTAAATTGAAAAAGGATTGAATTGTGGTAATAACAATTATATAGGTACGATTATTATACAAAGGAAAATGTTTTAAATTCGTATGTATTAATATCATATCTTATCATTTATTTTTATTTTAGCAGGTAACAATAACAGATATTAATTTGGAAACCACACACAGGTCCAGCGTGCACTTAATGTTAAAAAGGAATCTATTACAAAACACGAGAATCTTTTAAGCGAGAGTTCAATATTATAGTCTCCGCTAATAGAATCTTGTGATCTGTAATGGAATGATCAACGCTTATTCATTAATTTGCAATATCTGTTGAAGCAAGAATGAAGTTCATCAGCGATACTTGGATTGTGCAACTACATTATGAAATAATAATGTAAATATTGTGTTTTCTATTAAATTGAAAAAAGGATTGAATTTTGGTAATAACAATTATATAGGTAAGATTATTATACAAAGGAAAATGTTTAAATTCGTATGTATTAATATCATATCTTATCATTTATTTTGATTTTAGCAGGTAACTATAATGGATATTAATTTGTAAACACACAGATCCAGCGTGCACCGAATGTTAAAAAGGAATCCGTTACAAAGCATGAAAATCTTTTAAGCGAGAGTTCAATATTATGATCTTTGCTAATAGAATCTTGTGACCTGTAGTGGAGTGATCAACACTCATAGTACTCTGCGTTGATACCACTGCTTCACTGCTT
>NW_027223677.1:0-8707 GCF_030449975.1 Polyergus mexicanus | reverse complement strand
GCACGGTACAGTAAGCGTCGACCCGGAAGTCGACAAAAGGCAAAAATACGTAGAGGACCGCGAAAAATCATCAAATTCCAAAATGTCGCTTAAAGAGCGAGAAGAAACAGCTAAACGCCCTAACGAGGCAATAGACGCGAATTCGTTATTCGAAGTGCTCTCGAAAATCCAAACAGAATTATCGCAATTACGTAGATTACCAGAGCAAGTAAGCAATCTCGAACAGCGCGTGAATGAAGCTTCCCGCGCCGCGTCCGCATACGATGAATTCGCCAACCCGCCGGAACCGGAAGAACCCCCTGTAATCATGCCGACCCTAAAAATAAAAGATGTAGTTGCCAATATTCCCCCGTTTAACGGTTATAAGATTTCGATCTTCCAGTTCGCCCGAGCATGCGAACGTGCCCGCGATTTACTACCGTCTGTACAAGAGCCACAACTCGTACAGTTTATTATTAACAAAATTGAAGGCGACGCATATCAAGTCATTGAAGGAAACATATATACTCGCGTCGTAGATTTATTAGACAAATTAAAAAATATTTTCGCTCCGAATAAATCCGTAGCACAATACCGCGGAGAATTAGCCAACGCATACAAAATGCCAAACGAGACTGTCTTGAAGTACGCGGGTAGAATTAAAGATTTGAAACTCGCCATATTAGACGGAAACAGACGACAGGGCATTAATAACCCTCGTTTATTTAATAACGAAGTTGAAGGAGAGGTCCTAGAAGCTTTCGTAAATGGATTACCCTCTAACGTGATCACGCGAATGGAACACCGAAACATAGGCACCCTAGATGAAGCAATTGAATGGGCTGTCAAAATTACGAGGAATTTGGAAATAGAAAAACAGCGCGAAAGACAGTTTACTCCTCGACAATTCCCTGTTACGCGATCAGATATAAATAACCCAAGACCTCCCGACATAGAACAACCTAAATCGATATTAAAAAACCCTCATAACACTTTTGCTCCGCGACCATGGATTAGACCCTTGATACCGGGACAGCCAGGACCGAACTCCCCTATCGTATGCAATTATTGCAAATATCCCGGACACAAGGCTACTGAATGTCGGAGATTAGCGTATCGAAACGCGACGCAAGCGTCGGGAAACGCGGAGGGCCGCCCGACGGTAAGCGCGACCAAGGAACCGGCCCAAGCGACCGCGCATCCCATAACGATACAAGCGGAGCCATCAACGAGCCAAACTTGAACACTAACGATAAAAATCAAGGCTCCAATTTTTCTAAAATTCCATTAAAGGAATACGATGACCCAGCGTCGGTCATCAGACCAGTAAACGAGGAACCCCTAAATGAAAAAGCCAGTATTGGAATGGCGAACCTAGGACCCAACACGTGTCAACCAAGGATCGCCCTCACTTGCAAAAACTTTAAAGGATACTGCTTTTTTATGATAGACTCGGGATCCTCCGTAAATTTAGTTAAAACAAAAATATTAAAGAATACCCCCGTAAACTCAAAAGACACACTGAGATTAAAGGGCATTTCCGAGAAGCCAATAAGGACATTGGGTTCGGTGGTATTCGAAATTATGGGAAAGGAAACAAAATTTTATGTCGTCAGAGACAATTTCGGTATACCTGCTGACGGCATAATAGGTGCCAGTTTTTTGAAAGATAATAATGCTATCATCGATTACCAACAAGAATGTCTTACCTTTGATAGCATACAGGTACCGTTTTACAAAAGAGAAAAGATTATGGTGCCCTCGCGCACTATCGTGGACATTGCGTTCAACATAACAAACCCGGAAAGAAGGGAAGGTTATATTCCTCGAAACGAGCCAACGAAGGGATTATTTCTGGGTGAAGCTCTTGTTAAAAATTCCCGAGGGAAGGGGCATATCAAAGCTTATAATTTAACAGAGCAGAACTACACCATAGAAGTCTATCCCATGCCTCTTGAGGATTATCTTATACCCAATGACTCCGAGGAGCACATAACTTCGCTGAATTCTTCTATTTTCGTGAATCCTATGAGCAATGAAGAGCTCGCCGATAATGGGAAATCTTCATCTACAAAATCCATAAGCCCAGAAGAGCTAGCCAATGATGGGAAATCTTCCGTTCCAGAAGACCGCGAAGGTCTTGCAACTACACAAGATGCAACGCCTGCATCTTCGTGCCTCAAACACTCTATTGATACGCTTCCAGGATCAATAGGACATGAGGATCTTCTACACTCTGAGAATACTAATTCTACGAGCTTAAACAAGCTCTCTATTACTAATTCCGCTGAATCAAGTTTTACCAACTCCACTCAACCTCCCGCTTCCAGGGATCCTATGGAGTCTTTTATGAGCAACGAAGAGCTCGCCAATAATGGGAAATCTTCGTCTACTAAATTCAGGAGCCAAGAAGAGCTATCCGAAGACGGGAAATCTTCTAAATCAACCTTGATTCATACTCTTCCAGTTTTACGAGACCAAGAAGGTCCTTTTATTGAACAAGCTGCGCAGTCAGCATTCTCTAGATTTAAAGATACAACTGATCTGCTTCTAGCATCTCCCGTATCTCTCAGTCGTATGGAACGACTTAAACCCATCATAAATACTGAATATTTAAACGAAGAAGAAGAAGACCACGTTGACGCAATACTTAAAGAATACGGAGATTGTTTCCATCTTCCGGGAGAAAAACTCAAGTTCACCACCGCGGTTAAACATACTATTCCAACCACTGACAATCTACCGATACATGTGAAGCAGTATAGGTACCCGCCTGTCCACAAGGAGGAAATAGACAGGCAGGTAACGAAACTTTTGAAGGATGAAATAATAACGCCTTCAGCATCACCGTATAACGCTCCTCTATGGATCGTCCCCAAGAAATCTGCGGCCGATGGACAAAAGAAATGGAGGATGGTAATAGATTTCCGAAAGCTGAATGAAAAAACGATAGGAGATGCGTACCCACTGCCTAATATAGTAGAAATATTAGACCAGTTGGGTAGTGCAAAATACTTCTCCATTTTTGACCTCGCACAGGGATTTCACCAGATTCCTATGGCCCCAGAGGATCAAGAGAAGACAGCTTTCTCCACACCGTATGGACATTACGAGTACCAGCGGATGCCTTTCGGTCTGAAAAATGCACCCGCAACATTCCAACGGTTGATGGACAACGTCCTCACCGGATTGCAAGGAAACGAACTATTCGTTTACCTGGACGACATAGTAGTGTATGCAAGATCCTTAGAGGAACACGATATAAAAATCAAAGAATTGATGCAAAGACTAAGAGAAGCAAAACTGCAATTACAGCCCGACAAATGTCAATTTCTAAGGCACGAAGTAGCTTACCTAGGGCATATTATCGGATCAGATGGAGTAAGACCAGATCCTAATAAAATTATCGCAGTCCAACATTTCCCAAAACCAAGGAATCATAAAAACATTAAGCAATTCTTGGGTCTTGTGGGATACTACCGCCGATTCATTAGGGACTTTTCGAAAATCGCAAAACCTCTCACGGATTTATTAAAGAAAGATAAGCCTTTTGTATGGACACCGTCGCAAGAAGCAGCATTTGACAAACTAACGCATGAATTATTAAAAGAACCTGTTTTGCAATATCCGAACTTTAAAGAGCCATTCTTATTAACTACCGACGCCAGTGGATACGCTATAGGAGGCGTGCTGAGCCAAGGACAGATAGGGAAAGACTTACCTATTTCGTATATTTCTAGGACTTTGAATGAAGCGGAAGGAAGATATTCCACCATAGAAAAGGAGTGCTTAGCCGTAGTCTACTGTGTAACGTACTTCCGGCACTATTTATACGGCAGGAAATTTACAATCCTCACAGATCATAAACCACTAGTTTGGCTACATTCGGTCAAGGATCCCAGCTCCCGATTGTGGAAATGGAGACTAAAACTATCAGAGTACGAATATGAAATACAATATAAAACAGGAAAGACTAACGTAGTAGCAGACGCACTTTCTAGAAATCCGCCTATTCCTGACGTTTCCATACTCCCCCTAGTAGAGCCAGACGATAATTCAAACGAATCCCTTTTCTCATACCAGACAGCTACACAACAGTCTAGACCGTCAATCACTTTCTCTTCCAATGATGTTAATCACACATTAAATCATGTTGACCAACAACAAACAACTATCAGAGACTTAAACGATAATGCTTTATTAACTCCACCGGTAACCACAAAAATCCCATCCCAAATCTTCTTCCCCGAAAATCTAAATGAAGATCTAGACAAACGAGAGCAAGAGTTCGACCAAAGCAATTCAGAGACGTCGGAAGAAGATCCAGAAAACGAAAGTAAGAGTAACGAATCTGCATCTCCACAACCTCGCTCTTCAGGTGAAGAGAACGATTTTAAAATTAATGAAACGCGAGATTCACTGCTTTCCCGAAAGGATAACCATATCATCTTTACCACCCTCGAAGGACATCCCTACGATAAAGGCGCAAAGGATTATTCAGCAGAAAATAAACTTCCCACGTATAAAGATTTAACTTTCACAAGAGTAAAAATAACGAACCTCAATAGCGGGAAATATTTAATAAATATCCCTATTAAACAAAATGAAAGAGTGCAAATAGAACACAGCGACATTATAGACGGAATAAGATCATTAAGGGATGCCATAATAGAACTAAATCTAAAAACCATCAGTATAGCGCAACACGATCTATACGATACAGTTCCATGGATTTTTGTATATAAAAATTTAAAAAGATTCCTTTCAGACTTACCAATAATAGTAACAGTTTGCAAATCTTTAATAAGATGTCCTGGCCTAGGAGAGAGAGCTAACATCATCTATGAAAAACATGCTACGAAGATTGGAGGACACAAAGGTGTGAATAAAACTTACCATCGAATTAGACAAAACTACTATTGGCCCACAATGAAGAAAGACATACAAGATTACATAAAGAATTGCAGGAATTGCCAAATCAAGAAATTAACAAGAGTAAAAACGAAACAACCCATGATGATCACTGACACCCCAGGAACTGCATTTGATAAAGTATCTATAGACGTAGTAGGACCATTGCCAGTAACGAGCCGAAACAATTCTTATATTTTAACTATACAAGACCTTTTAACGAAATATTCAGTTGCCATTCCTATGGAAACAGCAGACTCCTTCTCAATAGCTAACGCCTTTATAAAAGATTTCATATGCATATATGGAGCACCAAGAGCATTATTAACGGACCAAGCTCCGACCTTTTTTACTTCTCTGATGAAAACAATAGCTAGCTACTTTAAAATAAAGCAATGCCGTACGACAGCTTACTACCCGCAATCAAATGGTTCAATTGAACGCTCACATCACGTATTGACAGAATACTTGAAGATGTACACTAACCGGAATGAGGAGTGGGACGAGCACATTAAGCCTGCCATGTTTGCTTACAATACATCAGTCCACGAAGGAACCAGCTATACTCCTTATTCCCTAATTTTTGGACATCTTCCCAGAACTCCATCTTCCTCCGTAGTTCCCGAGGACGTCACTGAACAGCCTTATCAGGATTATCTCACTAACCTTTTTGAAACTTTGAAAAACTCACAGGGTCTAGCAAAACAAAACTTAATACAATCAAAAGAAAAGAGTAAAACATATTATGATAGAAAAATCAATATTCAAAATTTTAAAGCTAACGATAAAGTTTATTTATTAAAGGAGCCCACAAAGGGAAAGCTAGATGATCAATATACTGGGCCATATAGAATTTTAGAATTATTACCAATGAACAACGCGAGAATAGACTTCCGTGGAAAACCACGCGTAGTTCACGTGAATAAACTGAAGTTGTGCAAGGGCACATATTTTATAGATCCGGGTTGAAGGAAAACGCAAGGAAGAGAAATTTTGTGAGCGCGGCCTGGACCCCCGGATCCAGTAATTTTAAAATATTTTCATATTAATATTAAATTTTGTTCTAACGACACATACACACATACTTGACACATTTTGTAACATAAAACAACACAAACAACCCATATTACTCTCGTATTTTATACTTAAATATCATATTTCTATTTTTAAGGGTTTCCACGTTTTGATACTTACCACATTGCTCTCTGGCACATCGGCAATCATAGCGTACGATTGTGGAGGAGCCTATTTGAACGTGACCACTGTGTCCTTGCTTCGATCAGGCGAATGTGACATCGAAGTCGAAACACCTGCGACCGTAAATACATATATACAGCTGTTGCAATTATCAAGTTATGCGCAGACACATATAACGCAATGTAAAATAGAAATCTTAAGAACCATATCTCACTGCGGAATGCACTCGCATATCTCAGCCGTTCATAACGGTTACGCTAGCTACTTGCAGGAAACATCTCGCGCTAGGTGCATTCAGATGCATAAAGAGGGCCTCTTAAAGATAGGAACCGCAGAAATTATTGACGGACTTAAATCGAATCGCACGTATTATAGAAGCGTCACGCTCGCGGGTAAAGTAAATGTAGATGGAACCTGTAAAGGCATCCAATACTCGGACTATTACGGCACATGGGATGACGTGATAGTCCAAGCGACAGTAAAAATTTCTCTAAAAGACTCATACGTACCAGTAAAATTAAACGCGGGAAAAGTAATGTTAAAATCCGGAACTGTTTGCGAACTATCGGACGAATCCTGCATAGACTCGGACGATGGTTACACTTTTTGGGAAGGAATACCCAATACCGCTTGCGGGTTTGAAGCATACGACGTCTTATATGAAGGCACCTCTATTAAATTTCAAGGCATATTAGATCACCAAAATACCACAATATTCACACTAGAATCTCAAGACATCACTTTTGCACTGACACTAACACGAAGGCACACGATATGCGGTTATACACTGTATGGCACAGAACATCCGAAACTGTTTATTTTTGAAACACAAAAGGGAAACATTTTCAAAGTAAGATCTAAAACCTCTGTGACGAACCTAGACTTATTCACGTACGCAAATTCAAAATTTGTATACGTTGAGAAGTATATGAGGAACCAGATTACCTCTTTATACAAGGATATAATTATGCAAAAATGCGAACTAGAGAAACAGGTTATACAAAATACCTTATCTCTTGCTGCTGTTTTACCAGATGAATTCGCCTACCGGGTGATGAAAGCTCCAGGTTACATGGCAGTCACAGCCGGGGAGGGAATTCACATAGTTAAATGTATACCCATAGAGGTTACACTACGGAAAACAAATACGTGCCATACTGAATTGCCCGTTATGTTTCGGAACGCTTCGTTATACATGACACCAAAATCACATATAGTCATAAAACACAGTACACTTAGAGATTGTAATCCTTTACTTCCAGTAATATACAATATCGAAGGAACTTGGCTACAATTCAACCCTACTCCTTCCATGATAAATTCTCCTCATGAAATCAAACCATTAACGAAACTCTCTTGGAAATACCTTGCGCCAAAATCTCTAGCCACCAGTGGCATTTACTCCCAACAAGACCTTGACGAATTAAGAGACCACATTATGTTCCCCGCGGAAAAGAACGCGGTTCTGCATACCATCGCTCGAGGCTTTACAGGTCAAACAATACAATCCGATACCGTTTCATTGCAAAATTTATTAGACGAAAATGCGCTGAATAAAATTTATAACAACACGCTAACTAAAATATGGAACGGTTTTACAACATTTGGTGCGGCAACTGCCGGCGTATTCGGCATTTTTATAATAATAAGAATAATAAAGATTGTATTTGACACACTGATTCACGGTTATGCTTTGCATGCGGCATATGGCTGTAGCTTGCATTTACTCGGAGCCATCTGGAGTTCCTTTACACATTTATTGCTATATTTGGCCAATAGGCCACAGCCACAACCAAATGTAATTCCACAGAACCCGCCAGAACAACCGAACATAGAAACTGTACCTAACGCACCAGCCGAGTACTCTGCGTTGATACCACTGCTTGTTTATACATTTAGAGACATGCGTGCCAGACTGGATGAGCAAAATTCTCCATGAAATATTTCCACTCCGAAATTTGCACTTAAGGGGGGTGGTGTGACGTCTCAGTCGCACAATTTTATTTTTTATAAACAATAAATTCTCATCAGACTTACTCAAGGGATGCTAATAGAGCAAGATCAATTATAAAATTCATTATAATAACTTGGGAAGAACATATACGTATTTATTAGACACCCTATATAAAACTATACGAGTCAATCATTATGCGAGTATCAGTATATAGGAAGAAAATTGCTCATTTAGTAAAAAGAGCAATTAGAAATTAGCATTAGTACTTATGTCCACCCTGTATATGGACTACATACATAGAACACACGTACAAGTATCCATACATATAATCACAAGGTAAAAATTGTATATCGTAACGGAAAACAACGTATAAATATTCCATATCAATATTTCTTGAACACCCGGTATATCAAAAAGTCATGTATCAGAATAGAAGTACGATTTACATATTGCGAAAACTTCAATATCCCCAAGATTTTATACTCACACTCTAGTTTAAGTAGCGTAAGATTATATATAATATTAGAATAATTCAGTATTAATAGAATATTCAGTAGGGAATATTTTATTCCTAAGCATTATAAGAGTTTTAGACTGCGCGCGGAAATGCAAGTCCGCCGTCAATCGATAATCTTATCCGAGTACTCTGCGTTGATACCACTGCTT
>NW_027223676.1:0-8933 GCF_030449975.1 Polyergus mexicanus | reverse complement strand
AAATACATTCGTCCAATCCATCTAATACACCGTTCATAAATAACAATTATTAATTAAGAGATTTGAAACCTCGCTAATCTATATAAAACAAACTTTGCATAATAATTAAAGAAAAGTCATCAACAGAAAAAAAATTATTACACACTCTCCATTAAAAAAAAAAAAAAAAAAAAAAAAAAAAAAAAAAAAAAAAAAATCTATCTAAAAAATATGCGAAAGTTTCTGATAGAAGTCACATAACAAAAGTTTCATACAGAAAGTTTTTTCTCAATAAAAATACTTTATAATATCGATCCTTTAATCGTAAAGAAATAAATGCTTTCTTATATAAATAATTTCCTTATATGAATAAATTTTTCCATTTATCGTACGCTTGTATGATAAGTGAGACTTAAATTTCTGTAATTATTTTGTTCAAATAACCGTCGCGCAGTAATGGAAACGGAATGAGAAAACGTTTCCTCTGCACAGCAAAGAACTAAAGATATAGCAAGCTTGTCATTAAGCGAAAAGTGTACGAGAGCTTAATATGCTTTCTGATTCCAGATTAGTGTGATGCAAAACGTGCCGCCGCTATCGAGGCACGTCATAGATGCATTTGGAAAATTACGCCGATGCGATAGTGTAAACACTTACGATAAGGATATCGCGTTATCGTTATAGAATAGCAACGACGCCCGTGTTCCAGCATTTGCAATCGTTAAATTAAGTTCATCGAATGTGTTATACGATATTGCTTCCTTCAATTGCTATCGCTCCGAAATATCATTTGCGCTTAATTTGACTAAAGAATCATGTTTTATGTAAATCACGATAGCAATCATATTATGTTAGAATAGCATTTGCAGAAATAAATCGAAGCTGAAAACAATCGATCAATTTGCAGGCAAAATGTGATAAACATGTCATTCATTTCTGAAATTTATAGATCCTCCATTCCGTACATGTCTTACTTTGTTTAATCACTACGTGGATCGATATATTAATCGCGTTGTTTCGACAAAGCAGTTTTATGGTAATACAACGTTTGCGCTTTACAACATGCCGTTAAGTAAATATCTATGAACGTGGCTGCAAATGCAAAAAGTGTGAGATGGCATATGAATAATTAGCATAGAAAAATGGCGGCACGGCACGCTATCCGGATATAGGATTCGTATCGGCGACGATTACTTGAAACCGACAGCGGAGAAAGGGTTAATGGGCGCATCTCGCTAGTTGAAATAATATTGTTCCCGTATAATTAAACGCGATAATTTCACTCAACATTAAAGTCGCAGGGATGGCTGATCGTCGCCTCATTGCTTCGAAATATGACTCCTTCGATGATGGCTTCTATCGATTTTGTCGACTAGTCGCCATAACAGAGTAAAGACGTAAGACAATGCGATCAAGAACAAGAAATAGAATACGTACTGTCATCGCAAACGTTAACGAAGAAGCCAAAGAAGCACAAAAGCAGTTTTAGGTATCTATACGTAACAATAGTTTGTGTCAACGTAAGAATTGCGTCAATATACATTTTACATTTAATCTACACTTGAAAGCGTAATCCGCATTTATCTAGGAATGATATATAATCGTTGTTTATAAAGCCATCAATCTCTGTTCTTCGAAAAACTAAATTTAATTTTTAGTTTGTTGACACGCAATATGCTATATTAATTTCGTATATATTAACATCCATAGGAATTATTATTTCTCAGTATTTTGTTAAAAATATATTTAATAAAAACTTAAGTTAATATAAATTATTTTGTGTATGCGAAGCATCGAAGCAGAAAACGATCTCTACAGGATTGACTTAGTTTATATTCTAGAGATATAAAAAAGTGCCAAAAAAAACAAATAATTGTTTAAAAAAATACATCGTAAATAATTTTCTTAAAAACAAATTTTTTTTTATACTAATTGATTTGTCTCATTATTCTGTACATAGAAGTATTACGGTAAGATTATCAAAAATTAGATATTTTACGAGATATTTAATTTTTTATATCAAAATATGTCAGATTAAAATATAAAATAACTCAAAAAGTACTTAATAAAAAAATACTATATTATAGTGTTTTGGAAAGCCCTCGATGTCAGCTACAAGAATACTAAATAAAAAATGGGGGTTTCCATTTAAGATTTTTAAGTTGACCTTCACATGACCTTCAAATGATTTTCCAAGGTCAAATCATTGTCACCATCTTATGGCCCCCTTGAAGCCACACAACTTTTGTTTGAAACATTTTTCGATTTAACGCAGTGTTTCTGAGATATTTGAGTGGGTCCTTTAAAATGGGACACTGTATATACGATTGGTTCCAAAATTGACTTTGTAATTCAATTAAATCAATTGAACATAAATAAAAAGAATGCATAGGATTATATGGAAATGTATGGTTTCTTGCGATTAAATGTATCTGCGATAGAATCGTGAGAAAAAAAGAGAGAGAAAAAAGTTAATTATTTTCTTGTCGCGTGCGCGTTCTCAGGTTGCCCGGAAGACTCGCGTATGCCTGTGCGACTTGACTGTCTGATGAAAACTTTTAAAAGCATTCAGCAATGTGTTTCGTCGAGTCTTTCATTCATCTCCTAGCGACAGACGGTTTCTGGAGGAGATTTCGCGCCGCTTGACGGAAGAAATTCGTTTGCGACTTTCGTCTTTCTTCCTTTTTTTTCCCTTCTACTAAGCTCGAAGCAGAAACGAAGAAGAAGTAATAAAGAACCTGTCGGGAATTTGGTGGCCATTCTTCTTCATTGGCGTACTCTATTTCCCGCGGTTCGCCGCAATCTCTCGCAGTGATTCCAATATCACTGTTTCTCTCTCTCTCTCTCTCTCTCGCACTTTAGTACTCTGCGTTGATACCACTGCTTCAACTTGCGATTATTACAGTTTCCCTTGCATAGCATTTCATTCCCGTTGTATTATTATCTGCATTATCTTGGAAGATTAAATGTTTAATTCTCTAAGATAAATATGCAAACGTACAGAGATACTAATCATCCCGAATTATGGTATACGAAAGAAAGAGAATCCTCCCAGTAATGATATATTCTAGTTACTATCGGCATAAGAATATCAATATTGGAAGAAACGAGGAGCTGTAAACAGTTTAAATCGCGTTAAACAGCTTCCTCGTAAATGCGATTTTTAATGCGTACGCGAGCGTAATCGTCGATGTTGTCATTTAGATTTATAAAAATCTCTTTCCAAATCTTACTATCATCTTTGAACTTAAAGACTCGCGTTAACCGCTCGCGTAAAGCAAAAGGGAAACACAAGTGTAATTGTGATTAACGATCATGACGACGTAAACGTTATATCGGCAGAAAAATGAAGCGCACAATGTAGGACACGGTAAAAAGTACTGAAAATCGATGGCGAATTAATAAGCATCGCAGATGCTAACGAAGCGTGTCGACGATAAAGATTACTCGATTGGAAGCTAATGGCAACGGTGGCCGCGATTACACGATCGAAGATTGTATTAGCCACGCGCGAGCGATCATCTCTTTTTATCTCGGGGAAGATCGAGACGACGCAAAATACTTTCGCGCGTTGACGTCAATGTCGATGCACGAAGTTTCGTTAATGAGTAAAACGATCGTTCGGAATTGGATTGGACACAGGCCAGCGCGACGTGGCCGGCCGAGGATGAGGATCGATTCAGCGGCGATGGGTTAACACGCGCGCGGACAATGCGGAGAAAATGCGGCACGTAAGTGCGACGACATTACGAAACTTTTATTATCCTTTTAGCATTTGAGTACGAGCTTGGTGGTATCGCGCGTCTAATATTAATCTGACAATGAGATTTCGGAGCTTTCCGTTCACAAGTCGAACGAACTCCCGATTCTACAATAGTAGACGCAATCGGAGACGCGTCGTAATCGAACCTCTGCATTATATCGAAAAATGAAGTCTCGTGAATATCGTACGGGAATAAATTCTTCAATTATACATGAGTAGTAAGTTTTGAAAATTTGCATCGCATTCTCAATATATTTTGGTGTTGATATCGTTGGTATTTTTCTGCGCGCTATAAACGCGGACAGAATTTTACCAGGAAATCATTACGTTACGATCGCGAGCAATCAGCTGATTGACGAAGGAGCTGCAATGTCCGGTTAATGAAATACGAAATGCGAAAAAATAGGCAAAGCATTCGTTACACGTGCGAATGTAATTTTGCAAGTGAGAGAGTAGATCAAAGTGGGGGGGGGGGGGAGGTCTTCATGTCCATATATATATATCTTTCGTGCCTCTATACACGAATGCACACGCCGTTCGTTTGCACACGCCGCGACGTTACGAAGGAATTAGAATGAGAAAGAAAATGGCATAGCGATACGAGTCGCAGCGAAATAAATGAAGCACTTGGCGCGGCTTCGTGACGAGATTTTCAAATAACGAGAACTTGGCTGACGCGATATGCAATTGCGCTTGCAAGCATACGCGTTGTATACCCATGTGTCAAGAAATAACAAAGCACTGAGAATAATAGAACTAAGAGATTTTATTAAAATTTTGTTAGTATGATATCGAGATAGTGCGCGTTGGCTATTTCTTGAATCATTATTCAAATATTACGACTGCGATAAAAATAATTACGAATTATTTACTTTAATTTTTTCTCACTCCTATTTTTTCATTTTGCAATTTTGAAATATATTCACTTACTCAGTTCTTTAATTGATATCGCAAGAATTCATTGCTCGCTCTAAATTCATAGTGACAAACGTGTCGTAAACATATGGTTTAATGGAGTTTCTCGTATTTTTTTTAATATTCGAATTTTAGTTACGCCAACGGATTACATACTTTAATTGCGGATGATCTGACAGTTTTATTCATTATGAAATAGATTATAAATATCGTGGATTATAAAAGCATTTTCAGGTTTCTTGGCAATTGAATTTTATTCGTGGCAAACGGATTTAATATGCGTGATGATTTAATATACGCGGATATATTTATAATTATAATTTAATGTTTTGACATTTTTTTTTAAAGGGGGAACTCTGCATTTTTTGTTCGTTAAAAAATCCAATTTTTGCCAAATCGAGCGTTCTGCTTTTTCAACATTACGACAATTATCACCGCGATTATCTCCCTGGATGGATTATCCTATCTTCCTAATGGCTATTGGGTTAGTTTACATTTTCGAGATATTAATTGCAATCGTTAGAACGATTTTTAGATTTTTTAAATAATTTGCTACTGCGCTTCTCGATATGCAATACGTCGATGAATCTACCTTTATCCCCGTAAAGCGCCAACACGTACCATTAAATCGCATACTTACGTTATTCAACTATGACGATACTTACCTCGCCTCGGAATTTAGCAAGAATTTACATTTTCTTCCTACAACACGAAATCGATCAAATATATCCCAGGAGCTGCGGTTTAATTTAAATTTTGTCCTCCGCATTTCGTCCCCGCTTCTTTCTTTATTCGATTTAGATAATTACACCATATCGCTATAAACGTTTGCTAACAATTTTCGATCTCTTTCCGACAACTGATCCAAATTCAATATTGATATTCCAAATTAAAATAGTTATCCATGAGTAAACACGATTAACATCTAAAATACTGTACAGAATTTTATAAAATATGAGATAAAAAATATGACATTGAAAGAGAGAGAGAGAAAGGAAGAGACATTTCCTTTAATAATGTCATGCGAGTTTCGTCGCAAATAATTTTGAAATTTAAATGCCATATCTAGAGAGAGATCTAACTTCTGTAAGATCGTGACCCGTTTACGCGTTTCCGGCGAGCATGATACGCATAAATGCAGATATATGAGCAGGTATCACACGCGATTCATCTTTACCATAAACGATTCATCACGAAGACACTATTATTATTTATCTAATAATCATTATTAGCTAACATTTTTTGCAGGATATTTTATAGAAAGCGATATATCGCGCCGTCTTCGGAGACTCGGAGAAGAAAAACTTCTCGAAAGATATCGATTAGAATATTTGAGTAGTCACATCACGACAGTATGCGTCCACGTGGAAATTCACGTCGTTTTGTATCTATCGTAAGAAATAATCTCTCTAAAATAATAAACTCTCAATTATATATTAATATTGGTCTTATTTTGTTGTTGTACGAGAGTAACAATATTTCCCTAAAATTGCTTTACCATCGGATTTTATTCATATGTCAAAAAACAACGATGAAATTTTGATTAACGAGATATCCCTAATCGCCGGTATAAATGAAAATATTTTTCAAAAGAATTATTGGTGTTTTAGCCGCGAGATAAACAATAATTTTTGTCGGATGATTGTGGTTACGATAATATCAAACGATAATATCTTTATTTGCTTTATTATCGATATTATAATAGGACGTATATACGACAGGATAATTATTATATCTTCGATAAGGACTGTTCTCGTCCTTTCTTAGCAAGGTATCTCGATCATTTGTTCCCAGTGGATAATGCGATATCGACCGATGGCTTGCGATATAGGGCTGTGTCAATAACAACGTAGGTACATCAGAAGCGTATGTTACATGGTGATGAAAATGGTTTTTATTTCTCACGCGAAAGCAATCTTATCGCGATCAAGTCTCGTCATCCATCGATTGCATAATGCATAAGATACAATTATCGTTTGAGATCGAAAGACAATATCTTTCAATTCAGATCTCCAATTGTAATTTTATATTTAATTCAATAGAAACGCACCAACATCAATTGCTCATAGAAACATGAGCAATTTTAATATGCGTTCTCGTTTCTTCCAATATTATAATCCGCGTATATAAAATTCAATATTTATTTTAATTTATTATTATATAAGAATCGTGAAATTATTTTTCTTTGTGAATAATATACCATTGTATACTCGGTGCGCGAAGCAAATAGTTTCCCTAGAAGGTATAATAAAATACAGTGTAGTACAAGGCAATTGCATAACAATTCCTTGTATTTTCTTTTACGTTTTTACGCGACGCGCATAAAATTTTTCGCGCTTTAATGAGTACAAACAATTTATCGCGAATGAAATCGGTTATCGCAAAATATTTCATATGCGTAATCTAATTTGTTAACACTCGTCTCTTGTTTTCCAATTGGTCCCGATGGCAAGGGATTTGTTGCATCTGCGGGAAGCTTTAACCGACGTATTTTCGCGCGTATGCGAGCGCAAACGTTTCATGTAAATATTAGTAGTAGGTAACAAAATAGTACATACATACATATATCATCGTGTTCACCGTAGTGTGTGGCTCCTTTAGAGCAATTTTCCTGTGAATATCTCCGCGTTTCTCAATTCGTTTAAAGCCAATGTTGCATCGACAGATCAAGCTTATCGGCTGCCCCTGTTTATTTCAGTCAGATCCGGTTTCGATCAATCTTAACTCTAATTAACTAATATTTAACTGATTCTATGTATTTTTTTTTTTTTTTAGGAACAAAGATTTATATTCTAGCCACGCATTTAATATTAAATACTGCGATGATTTTAGTTTCTGTTATCTAATATGAGGATGACGTTCAATGTTTGTACGAAATGAGAGAATTATGAGGCGCATTTAGCGTCGAATTTACACGATAACTTAAACTGCGGTTACATTTAGTTGAGATTGTTGAAACCATTGGATTTGCTTCTCTGTCTTCCCTTTCCCTTCTCCTTTTCTCTCTGTCTATATATATATATCATAGCTAGAATTTAATTCAGGAAAGGGATGACAAATCGACAGAAATGCCCGAATGGTCGTGTCACGAACAGCCCGAACAGCTATCTGTTGATGTAACTCGGTGCTTAATCGTTTTATAACGCTCGGAGGATGTACGAGTGTATGTCAGAATAGGAAGACGAAGGTAGGCACGTGTGTGACAACACACGTGTGTACCTGCAGATTTTCCTTGGCCCGTTTTATATTACTTCCGCAATTATATATATTACTTTTAATTCAATGTTCTTTGTATCACACACAGACGTCGAGCGAGTGTCATCCTATCTATTTATATACATAGTTCCTCGGTCCAGCGATATATCGATCATTACGCAATCGCCGCACACACGCATATATACACAATGCGCGCGTCTACATGCGGATATATTTGCCAGTTATCGAAACGTTTTCGTTGAAGTTCGCCCTATCGTAAATTGCATCCGGCACGCGCATCGCTCCCGCGGTGCCTTTATTATATTATACTTCGTCTCTTTGTCGCTTTATTATCGTATCTCCGTATCTCCGATCGTCGCGGCTCGTCGAGGCTTTAAACGTTTTTTAAATTCAGTCACTGAGGATGATACAAACTCGAAATACATTTATAGAAAAATCGATCGTTATATAATTTTTAAATCGAGACACATTATTCTCATTAAAAGTCCGATTATATACAATAGGTACATAATTTCTTTATTATTGTAGTGTAAGTTATTAATTAATTAAATAATGAAATTATTTTTATATCTTGATCTCTTATTTATTTTTTTAATATTAAAAATAAAATGCATCAGAAAAATCTCAGAGGCAATATTATTGCTAATTGCTTAATTAAGTGCGTATTGTGTGTGTTTCGATTTAAAGATTAATATAATAGTTATACATTTATATATTTTGTGTGCGGTCCTTTGTATAGAGCTATTTATAGAAAACTATTATCTATAATCGGAATAATATTTCTATATAGAATTATCAGTTTGCAAATTTTTAAAAATTTCCATTCTTCGACTAGAGTATAGCGAAGCTAAGCATACCAGCATCGCAATGAACATATTAATGTGAGTTTTCGTCGAATCTCATGTTCGTTCTAATCAAAAATTTTTCCTCCACGGTCCGTATCGCCGATATTCCGTCGAGAGAAAAAAATGGAAGAAAAAAAAAAAATTGAAAGGAAAATTCAGCGAAGGTCTCTCTTATGCGTGTTCGCCGCGTTCGGCGCGTATTGTCACGCGACTCT
>NW_027223675.1:0-9056 GCF_030449975.1 Polyergus mexicanus | reverse complement strand
AAGCAGTGGTATCAACGCAGAGTACTCGTTTGGACACCAAAATTTGATTTAAATTATACGACGTAATCCACACCAAATTTTTATTTTAAATAAGAAATAGGTTTGGGTTAGGTTATATCTTCCGGAAGTGGAGCCCCCCGCAGGGGGAGCGGAACCCACTGTATCCATGCATGACATCCAAATATGCGAAAGGCTAAACAAAGTGCTAAAAGCAATGTAAAATTAATGACATCAGTATCAGAGATATATAAGTATGAATATATTTTATTTTGACAGATATTATAACCTTCAAATGTATCTCCTTTTCACGATTTCATATTCTACATAGATTTACCAGTATAAAGTGTTATAAGAATACTGATTATATTTTCCCAAAATGGTTTTTATTTCTCTCCATCTGTTACATATTCAAACAAACAGTGCGCATGTTTCTGTGTACAAATGAACGGTGTCCAAACGAACGGTGTACAAATGAACGGTGTCCAAACGAACGGTGGGCAAATGAACGGTGTCCAAACGAACGGTGGGCAAATGAACGGTGTCCAAACGAACAGTGGGCAAATGAACGGTGTCCAAACGAACGGTGGGCAAATGAACGGTGTCCAAACGAACGGTGGGCAAATAACGGTGTCCAAACGAACGGTGTCCAAATGAACGGTGCGCATCTTTCTGTGTCCAAACGAACGGTGTCCAAATGAACAGTGTCCAATTGAGCGGTGTCCAAGTAAACGATGCGTATTTTCTTATGTGTCCAAAAGCTACTGTATCCAAAATTACTGTGTCCAAATGCACTGTGTCCAATTGAACTGTGTGCACAATCTCGTGTCCATTTGTAACGTGTCCATTTGCACCGTGTCCAATTGTACTGTGTCCAAGTGAAGGCCACTCGTCACGGGCTACCCGTGGTTATGCCGGCCTACCCGGTTGCTGGGACGGCACACTCCGATATCCCGCGTTAAATCAGGTCACGGGCTACCCATGGTTATGCCGGGCTACCCGGTTGCTGGGACGGGGCATCCTACTCCGCGTTAAACCAGGTCACAGGCTATCCGTGGTTATGCCGGGCTACCCGGTTGCTGGGACGGCGCATCCTTAGTTAGTAAAACCGTTTCGTGTATACCGTGTCCAGATAGAACCGTAAGACCGTTCCGCGTTTATCGCGATCAGACTAGACTAGACCGTAAGACCGTTCTGTAAATACCGCGTCCAGATTAGACCGTAAGACCATTCCGCGCATATCGCGACTAGACCAGACTAGACCGTAAGACCGTCTTGTCAATATCGCGTCCAGTTAGACAGTAAGACCGTTCCGCGCATATCGCATCCAGACTAGACCGTAAGATTACTTTGTACACATACCGCGACCGAAACCCGTACTCGTAAAATTAATTAACCATTTTAGGATAACCACCCGCGTCGCGCTAACTCCATCTTTATACGTGGCCTCTAGACTACCAGCGTGCTAGTCCTTCTAAGGATAAGCTGCAGAAACTGCCGACGCCCCGTCTTTCTAAGGATAAGGCGATCAGGCGGTTGGAACCACACTAAGGGCCACGCAACACCTCGTAGGGTTAAGATTTATTCTATCCGTCTAGCATAACGACGATTGCTTGCATGCGACCATCGAGCATATCCGCGTAAGCCGCGCTCGCTTCCCGAGCTTTACGCGCACCAATACACGCGTAGAACCCCTTGTGTAGATATCTGTACGCACCGCTCCTGCATGGCTTATTGTAAATAATTATATCTTTTAGTGTGCAATCTCTAATGACTGTTTGAAATAAACTAATTGTTAAACCGTTTATACCGAGGAAGAGTAAATTCGAGTTTCCCCCTTCTCCCGAATCCTGACACTTGCGAGCCTGATTCGAGGCGTATGGAAAAAGTAAACCGTTACAGCATAATAATTTGAAAAGAAATGTGTTTGATAAAGTACCCGAGGAGTTTCTGGTTTCGGGAGGTGTCGGGAAAAACACTTAGAATCCACGCGCACGTACGCTGGTCCGAGCCGCACCTCCCGAATATTCTCACTCAAACTTATTTCGATGATTGATTTCCGATTGATAATGTCCTTATGGTCACCGGGAACCTTGAGAACACCGTGAGATTGATCACTAGATCCGATCCGAATCGCAAAACCGAATTCCGAGAGCTTTGTAGATTTTTCTAAACGTGCATTACGAAAGACCGTTACTCACAGAAAACTCGAGGATCACCGGAAGAGTCGATATCGACGCAGGAGCGCGGAAAAGGTCCTGAGAGCGTGCTTATGATTGGATGATAGCATGGCGCGATGCTGATTAGATTGATAAACCAGGCTTCGGGATTGGGTTGAGGTCACATACAAGAAAGAAAAGGAAGAAAGAGAGAACACTAAAAGAGAAAGACCAGATTGAGTGAGACGACGTTGAGGAGATTGCGCAAAAGTCGCGAGATTTTCTGAACAAAATGAAATAAGAAAATTACAAACTATTTTTAGTTATTTAAATAAGAAAATTACGAACATTTTGTACTTTTTTATAAATTTTTAAATTAAAGAATAAAGAAAAACTAACAATAATATAATAATACTCAATAGAATATTCTAAGAACACTTAATAACCCAGACAGCACAAGGATGTCCTTAGGACGTCCAAAGGGTATCCAGGACATACATGTAGGATATCCTCAGGATATCCCATTGTAATCCTCAGATCTCCTCTGGATGTCCTGAGGAAGAGTAAATGATAGCCGTATATTAACCTCTGGAGAATCCAGGGAGATCCTGTGGAACATCCAAAGGATTTTTATAAGATATGTTAGGGATATTTTTCGTATGTTTCAAGGAGCAAATTTAAAAATTTAAATATAAATTAAAATTATGTTTTGTTATTTACTGCCAATATTAAAAATCTAATATTAAAAATAGTTCACCGTTCTTTAATATTTGAGGCTTTCGTGCTGTACATGAATATTTTAGGTTTGGCTCCCGGGTTTGAGTTGTGTAATATTTTCTAAACAATCCAATATCTGAATTCCCTATGTTGGGATTGCATCAGAAATTGAACTGATAGAAAATAATTACATTTGTAATTTCCTGTCAGTTGCTCTTTGCAAGCTTTATATAATTCTCATGACCAAATCTCAAATACGAGTTCGCGTGTCGCATAGCGGTAAACAAACGAACTAGCGGTTGAATATTATTGTTTGTAAAGTTTTTGGAATGTTGCGAACAGTAACATTTCTCATGAAATATTAAATAAATAATAATTTTGGATATATGAAAATGTGCGCATCAAATTCAATTATTAATATTAAACGAAATTAATGTTAACAATTAATTGCACATGTATATGTCCTCTGGAAATCCGAAAGACATCCAATATAATAGACAGGGCAAATATATCCACTGGACATTTATAGGCATATTAATACTTATTATAATACTTAAGATTTCTAAATTATATTAAATAGCCGACACAACTAAAAATAATTATGTATGCATATTAAATTTTTATAAATATATTTATAATATCTTAAAATATCCTACAAATGTCCTGAACCGTCCTGGACATATTCAGGATGATCCTGAGGATGTTTTGTGCTGTCTGGGTATATAACTTGTCAAAATTCCATTTTCTTTCTAACTCCTATTTTGAATGCTAAATGTATTTATAATATATTTTATGTGCAGATGCGAATGATTATGGTACTTTGTACGAAAGAGATGAAGAAGTGTTTAACATTGCTACAAGAGAGAAAAATCGAGACAATTCAATACACCGACATATGAATAAAATGGAGGAAGTTGGTCGATCTAACTGTACGCAAGGAAACCGATATATAAAGGAAAAGGAAAATAATAATTTAAATCATCAATTTTCACAAGCTGCGATTGGTAAGTAAATGTAATGCATATAAACATATACACATACACGCGCCCACACACACACACCATGCGCGCGCGCACGCCATTAATTTTATACATATATATTTCATATTTATCATTAATATTATCAGCAATTATAAATTTAAAAAAGTATACATAATTTTTTACATACAATACTTAAAATAATACATATACAATATTAATAATATCTTAAAAATTGTGTGCCTACATATTTTATATATACATATATGGATATACGACGAAATATACATATATGTATACATATATAGAATAATATATTGTATATGTGTGCACTATACTCATAAAGTTTATATCTTGTCAAAATTCAATTTTTCTTCTAACTCCTATTTTGAATGCTAAATGTATTTATAATATATTTTATGTGCAGATGCGAATAATTAAGGTATTTTGTACGAAAGAGATGAAGAAGCGTTTAACATTGCTACAAGAGAGAAAAATGGAGACAATTTAATACACCGACATATTAATAAAATGGAGAAAGTTGGTCGATCTAGCTGTATGCAAAGAAACCGATATGTAAAGGAAAAAGAAAATGATGATTTAAATCATCAGTTTTCACAAACTGCAATTGGTAAGTAAATGTAATGCATATAAATATAATATGGACACACACACATACAGACAATAAATGTGATAAACCTACATGAAAAATAAGATACGTGATAGCCCATTGTACTAAGAATGCCTCAAAATTATTGTTTTCTTTTTCTGAATTATTATCCTCTCTTATTAAAGTTTCGTGCGAAAATATATTGTTTAAAGAAGCATCAGATTCGGAAATATTCGTTTCATCGGAAAATGGTAAATTTTTTGTCTCTTGTACAATTTCGGAAAGAGCGTTATTGATATTGATCAATTTCAATTTCATCATTGTCATTATTCAAAGCGGAATTATTTACAATTACGCACGAATTTACTCTAGGTTTTTCATTACAAATAAGTGGAAATAATTCATCATTCTCTTCTCTAATTAATTTACGGCAATATCTCGTTGAAATATGCGATGACAGATATTTACGCTTCGGCATAGCTGATTGAATGCATGTATTATTGTAATGTTTAACACATGAATAATTATGTAAATATGTACTATATATTCAAGCAAAAACTATTTCATAAATATTACAGGTTACAGATTTTACTTGCCCTATTTTCTGGATAGCTCTTGTTGTCCAATATAGTATATTGTTCATATGCTCACCACTGAATTAATAATTCTCTTTGCTAATCGCAATACATGCGTCTAACACAGTCCACAGCTCGGAAGAGAAAACCCGAGCGCATAGCAACGAGCTTTAACAAGGCCCTAGTTACTATAGCAACGGATGTTGTTGCGCTCGGGTCTTCTCTTCCGAGTTGTGGACTGTTTATTAATAATAAATGCTATTTACAGTGGATCATTTAAAGAGATTAACAAGAGAAATAGTGACTATACAATATGATATGAGACAAGCATTGAGCTTATTAGATATTTTAGTTGAAAGAACTAATAAAAGCACAGAATGTGCAAGTACGAAATTTTCTTTTGGTGACGCTGAAAATCGATTTCCGTTGCAAACTATAGCCCAATTAGCGGAAGTTGAGGAGATTTTGAAAGTTTCAGATTCCCAACATAACACTGAAATAGTATGTTAACGCATATAAATTTATATATAATAGTCATGTGAAATTATATTTTAGTAATTGAATGCATATATATATACAATTATTATCAAATCTTTTATAAGTACATTATATAATCAATCTTAGGTAAACTTTCTCACAGTAAAAACATTGTATGTCCTTTTCAGAAATTTTAATCCCTATTTTAATTTTATACATATGAATAATCTCAATTAAAATAATTAAGCATAAAAAGCTGTTTCTTTTTTACTTATAAGATTATCACATTTCATGAGATATTAATCATTTAAAATTATTATTAATTATTTATTAGATATTATCAGAGATATTAATCACTTAAAATTGCTATAGAAAATGATTGAAGATTGTTAAGAAAAAGACATTACTTTATTTAATCTAATAATATATTACTTTTACTCTTGACTTCCGTTTCCGGTGAGATAGAAAGTGGTCGAAGAGTGTATGCATGTGTGGGAATATTAGTAAAGTGGGGTGAAGTAAGAGAGAGAAGGCTGGAAAGTGTGTAGGGAGGGAGTGAGAGAGAGACGGAGAGTAAGGTGGAGTGTATGGTCGAGTGTTCGAGTGGAGTGGAGGGAAGGAATAGAGAGGAAAGGTAGTTGTGTGACCGAGAGGTTAGGTCTTGGGAGGAGTGGCAGGAAGATAGGTGTGGGAGGTGGCGACAGCTGACGGAGAGAGAAGGAAGGAGACGGCGGGCAAAGGAAATAGGCGCGAGATTCGAAGAGGTGATAGAGTGGAATGGATGGGGAAGTAAGTAAGGGAAAGCTGGGGCCCGTAGGAAGACTAACGAAGGGAAGAAGCGGGAGTGTGGGGACAATAGAGGAATTATTGAAGAGGAAAAGAGAGACAGAAGGATTGGGTAAGAGTGGGAAGGGGGAAGAAGAAGAAGTATTCCACCAGACAAAAAAAGCGCAAGAATCGCCTGTAGGGAAGGGGGCGAAGGGGGGAGAGGGGAGTTTAGAGGGAATGATGAGAGGGATGATGGAGGAAACAAGATTTGTCTGGAGTAGAGTAGAGGAAAGTTTAGGGGAAATAAGAAGGGAATTAGAGGAAATGAAAAGAAGAGAAGGAGATTGGAAATTAGAGAAAGAGCGATTAATAGAAAGGATGGATATGTTGGAGAAAAAATTAGAGAGAAGGGAGGGGGGGGATAGAGATACAGAGGGAATAGGAAAGCTGGAAAAAAGAGTTGAAATATTAGAGGAGAAGGGAGGGGCGAGAGGGGAGAGAAAAGAAGATAGGGAAATAGGGTTGGTGGTGGAGAGAATGGAAGAGATGGAAAAAAAGATGGAGAGGAGGGAAAAGGAGGAAGAAGGAGGAATGTGGTAGTAAAAGGTTTGAGAGTGGAGGATGGTAAAGTGAAGGAAGGGGTTGAGAAGGTGTTGGGAGAAATCGGAGTAAGGGTGAGGATGGAAGAAGTAAGGCAGATAAAGACAGGTAAGGAGGAATGGGGGGAAATGGTGATAGTGAGATTAGGAAGTGAGGAGGAAAAGAGGAGAGTGATGGAGGGGAAGAAAAAGCTGAAAGGGGGAAAGATATGGATAATGGAAGATTTGACATGGAAGGAAAGAAGGACAAGATGGAGGTTAAGGGAGTTAGCGAGAGTGGAGGAGGGTAAAGGGAACAGGGTATGGGTAGGAAGTGAAAAAATCTCGATTAATGGGCAGTGGTGGTTCTGGGATGAAAAGGGTAAGAAGTTAGTAGATGTGAGGGGGAGGGAGAGGGGATTGGAGGTGGGAGGAGCCGGAAGGGGGGAAGATGGGGGAGGGGCGGAAGAGGGAGAAGAAATGAGGAAGTAGAGAGGGAGGGGGTGGAGATTACCAGTATGGTAGGTGCAAAGGGGGGAGAAGGGGGAAAGGGGAAGGAAAAGGAAGCCAAAGGGAAATGAGGTTAAGGGTGCAGAGAGAGAAAGGGAGGGAGGGAGTGTATAAAGTGGCATTTTGGAATGTGGCAGGGCTAGGGAATAAGGGGAAAGATTTTTGGAGAGAGGTAAAGGAATGGGATATAATTATGCTATGTGAGACGTGGTTAGACGTAAAGGGATGGGAGAGGGCGAAGAGGTGTCTACCGAGAGGGTTTAGATGGGAGATGCAGTTGGCGAAGAGGAAAAGTAAAAGAGGAAGAGCTATGGGAGGGATGCTAGTGGGAATAAGAATTGGAATCGAGGTAGAATCAGTAATGATAAGAGAAGGGATGGAGGGAATAGTAGCGGCGGAGATAGGTTTAGATAGGGAGAGGTGGAGGATAGTGGGGGTGTATGTGAACGGAGATTTGGATAGGAAAATGGATATGATGAGAGGATGGATGGACGAGAAAGAGATGGAATACAGAACATTGATAGGGGGAGATTTTAATGCCAGGACGGGGGAAAGAGGAGGTAGAGTGGTGAAAGAGGATTGGGAGGGAGGAGGGGAAGGTAGACGATCGAAGGACAAAAAGGTAAACAGGGTGGGGAGGGTGTTGCTGGGAAGAGTGGAGGAAGTGGGATGGGAAATCTTTAATGGAGGATTGAGGGGGGACAGAGAGGGGGAATGGACGCATACGGGGGGAAGGGGGAAGTCGGTAATAGATTGTGTATTGGGAAATATAGAGGTAAAGGAGAGGATAGAGAGAATGGAGATAGGGGACAACGTAGATTCTGACCACCACCCATTGGTAGTCTTGATTAAGGCGGGAAAGGAAAGGATAATAAGGGGAGGAAGAAGGAGAGTAAAAAGATGGGTTTGGTCTATGGAGGGCAGGAAGGAATTTAGGGAAATGTTGGGGGAGGTGGAGGGGAGCGCTAGGGGACTGGAGAAGGAGTGGAGTGAAATGAGAAAACGGATCCAGGGTATATTGGAGAAGGGGGGTAAATTAGAACAAGGGAGGGCAGGAAAGGGGTGATGGGATGAAGAATGTGAGGAAGGGAATAGGAGTGTGAGGAGGGAGTTAAGGAAATGGAGGAAGGGGGAAGGGGAAGGAAAAGCGTACAGGGAGGAGAAGGCAAGATACAAGGAGATATTGGAAGCAAAGAAAAGAGAGGAGAATGAAAAGTGGGAGAGGGAGATGCAAAAGTAAAAACGGAGGGGCGTATGGGAGGTGGTGGGCAAGGACAGAAAAAAGAAAAAAAGGGTGAATGAAGGAATAAGAATGGACAAGTGGGACGGCTACTTTAGAGGTTTATTAGGGGGGGTGGATGGTAGGGTCGTGAGGGGAAGAAGGAGAGGGTTGAATGGGGAGGGGGAGGAAGGAGTGAGTAGGGAGGAAGTAAAGATAGTTCTCAAGGGATTTAGGGATGGGAAGGCGGCAGGGATGGACGGGATTACATCAGAAGTATGGAAATACGGGGGAGAAGGGGTAGAGGAATGGGTTTGGAGGATCTGTGATAGGATATGGAAGGGGGAGGGATGGATAGGAGATTAGAACGAGGGGGTTATTGTGCCGATTGTGAAAAAGGGGGAGAGTATAAGGGTGGAGGAGTATAGGGGAGTCACGTTGACGTCGTCGCTGTACAAGATATACGCGT
>NW_027223674.1:0-9139 GCF_030449975.1 Polyergus mexicanus | reverse complement strand
GGTATCAACGCAGAGTACTAAATGGACTATTACTAATCGCACCAAGATATCTTTGCGAGAACTGGTTTAAAAGAGCTTCCGGAGTGGGCAATAAAGGCTCCAACATCTCCGGGATAGGTTCTTTCTCTTCTTTCTCTTCAGCAGCTTTCAAAGTTTCTACCAACTCTTCCGCTCGCTTTAATTTCTCTAAGGGATGGTCGTTTTTTTCCCAAGAAATCAATAACACCAGTTGCTGCGTACGCAAATGCAAGGATCTCCGTTCAGAGTCGGAAGCAATCAAATTTTCCAGAAAAGTCACAGTTAAGTCCGTAATGGAATTCGTTTCAGGCTTTTCCAAAGTGGACACGTGGTCTAATAGCGCGCATAAAGCGCCGGGATTATTTTCTAGGCAGCTCTTCACATGATATAAGCCATAGTTGTGACTACTAAGAGATAAGAGAATGTGCAGTGTATTTTCTATTATATCCAGTTGGAACTTTGTGCTAGTCGCTAGGATTTCGATCAGTACCGTGAGGATAGACAAGAGAGGTTCCTTGCTGGGTACTGAATGCCTCAGTCTCTTCTCGAAGGACTCGCTGTCTTCCTGTACCAAGCTGAGGCTGCAATCGCACAGAGTCTCAAAGATGCCGAGAATCTCATATTGCACATGCACGTCGCCGTTATTTTTCAGAATGGTACACATCATCTCAATGACCGGCGGGTACTTTTGGTCGGATTTTACTTGCGCCCTGGATGCGGGACTAGTCAAAGTCAGTAGAGTTGCCTTCATAGGCGCATGCCTGACCAGGTCGCTGATTAGAGCGAGGATAGGAAGATTGTTCTCTAGGGGAGTGGCTACTAGAATACCGTCTAACAGACATCTCCCAACTAGAAGAGCCGTCGGTGCTGCTAGATCACTCAATTGCTTACAAACCGTCGACAAAAGTAGCAAAACATCTCTGTTCCAACTGGCGCATAGTAGTCGTAGGGTTTCGGTGAGATTTACGGCCTGAGCTTGAAGATGCGCTGACCAGAGTTTCCGCAAGCCCAAGATTCTCGTTGCATCTTCAGTAGCAGTTTCCTTCGGCGTTAAAACAGGCGGTAGCAGACGAGTCAACAGCTTCAAACCTGGTACAAAATTGCATGGGCGGAGGGAGACCATTTTCAGGACTTCACCAAGCATCTGAGTCCACAGTGATTTAGCCACATTGCCGGAACCGTCGGAATCGACGGCTTGGGTGAACACTAGCAGTGTTTCCACAATCTCCTCGGACAGAGTCTGCATCATCGGGTTAGACGGAATGGCTTCGATTAAACAATAAACTCCGAGCAGCGGAACAACAGCCGTAAGATCTTTGAAGTCTGTCGCCATACATTTGACAAGTCTCTCGAGCAGCGCTCTGGTCAACTTCACACAGGGTAGCAACAAGGCGATCAAGGCCATACCTCTGCGACCTGTCAGGGCGGCGCGATGAAGGAATGGTTGCTCGTAGAAATCGGACACGTTCATCATTACGGCGATCAGAGCGGTAAGACCATCGGCGGCGAAGAGCTGGGTCAGGGCATTCCTGTACTTGAGCTCGATATATGGTTCCATAGGATCGATGTCGTTGTTAAATGGAAAAATAAGATAATATAAAATCCTGCAAGCAGTAATTAGTTGGCCATGAAGTGATGCAGCCTTTTCCGCGCTTTTCCTGATAATTGCCACCAACAAAGAAACATCGTTGTAATCCCAGTGAGAAGTTTGAGCGGCGGTTGTCAAGTATGATGTCACATCTCTAAGAACTGCATGCTCGCGAGCTTTGTCGAGTATCAGTTCCGCTCGATTCTGGAAGATTTCTACTCTATCGGAATAACGGACAATGGCAGAGATAATCTCGGCGGCAAACTCGCAAAGATTAGAATCCGATAGAAAGGGGATGAGGATGTCTATAAAATCGCCTAAAGGTAGAATCGTGATAATAGCGCGCAAACCATCAGGAAAGGCAAGAAAAGAATGCAATTTTTTCAGGATCGTCCAGTCGGAAGTCTGTTTTAGGCGAATCAGACATTGTGCAACCTGAAGACGCCACGCTATAATGCAGCCAATTCCGGGTAATTCGTATTTTAAAGCTTTCAACATCAATCGAATCGTTTCCGTCTCCTTCAGTAGATAGAACAGGCCGTCTTTCGTACAGGAGAGATGTAGGAGAAAACGACGAATTAACTTAATTGTTTTCAAGTCGCAATTGGGAGAGGATAATGCCAATAAAAGACGATAGATTAGCTTATGGTGCTCGAAATAAGCTATTAGATGCGCGCGAGGATTGCGAGCGTGTTCTCGTTCGAATTCCATCTGCGCGCTAGCCGGTAACTGACGTTTAGGCTGCGCCATTAACGTCGGGGCGCACACATAAGTGTTCATCAATTCCGTTAGACCGAATTCGTCGAATTCTCTGATTTCCTCCAGATATTCGTACACATGGACCTTGCGAAGAAGCGAGCTGAGGGCATACTTGAGGCGGGCTAGCTTCGCCGTGTCCAACATCGTCAATGCCTCGCTGTACAAATTGTTCCTCGAGTTTAGAAACTCTTGTACGATTACAGGACTGATCAGCGCGGCGTCGAGAGCTCGCAGAGCGGAAAGTTTCACCGGCAAAGCCACATTTTCGCGCATACAAAGAGACAGTAATTTGGATGGAACTTCGACCTTTAGTAGGATCTCTGGACCCTTCGATAATCGACAAAGTGCTTCAGCCAAACGAACTCCTACTTTCACATGACGTACTTTATATGCCGGTTGCGGTTGAGCTCTAGCAAGCTCCATATCCAGGCCGGCATTGACGATACTAGTTAAGTTATCGATATCGTCTGCATTGAAGTCAAACGGACTTAATATGGCGCACAAAGTTTCGCAGTTGTGAACAAACGTTTCCTTCTCTTGACCCGATACATTGTGGAAATGCGAAACCGATTTGGACAAAGACTGGAGAATCTCTTTGATCTTTGACATAGTTTCGCGGTTCACGCAGATGTCTTCCAAATTACTTAATTTCTCCAAATTCAACAAATCTGGTGGTATCAGCGTATAAATCTCGTCGATCTGCGAGGTTTCGCATTCGAAGTCGACTGCAGGCGGAACATCATCAGTCATTATATCTTCGTCCGATAATATAGGCTCAAAGGGCTCGCCAGTTTCCTGTTCGCCAGCTTCCTGTTGCTCTGCCTCCTCTTCCTCGGCGGAAATAGATTCGGGGCTGAGGGAAATTAGAGATTCGGTAGGAGGAGACGAAGGCCTTTTTGAGATCTTTTCGCTCGCGTTAGACGTCTCTTCTTCCCATTGCACTGATTCTGTCTTTCCAGTATCTGATGCGGATGTTCTGGATGGTTCTACTACTTGTATTGGTTGAACTGGAGGCGGTGGAGTTGCGGTTATGCATGTTTCCTGTTGGTGATAATACAGTAAACTTAAGTAGGGGATTAAATATATATTGAATTAAAATAAGACATCTGAAAGACATCTAAAGTACATCTTTAAGATGCGTCTTCTCGATATCCTTTAGATAATTTTTGTCTAGAAAATGTCTTTAGAATAAATTCCATCATTGCAACAATACCATGCAGGTGTCTTTACCAATGAATTTGTTTGATGCTGATTCTCGTAGTACCATTCAGATTGTTGTTCAGAGGAAACCTGTGCTGTGTTCTCAGTATTTTCTTCGAGTGCACTAACACAAGCAGTGGATCCAGCTGCTGAACTTACGATTTCCTGAGGATTGTTCAGTGATTTAGTCAATGTACCATACACTGCCAGTGTTATAGTGGTGTACCATCCTCTTAACACTAAACCATCAGTTGGAATCTGTTTCCGTTCACATTCCAATTGAATATGGATATTCTGTTTGTATTCTAAATTTCCCAAAAATTCAAATGTGGAAGCTCCAGGTTTACTGAGATCATTCACAAAGAACTCAATTTCAAATTGAGAGGGATTGGTTGCTCTGGAAAGATAACAAGTTTTATCTTTAGGGATTGGAACACTAATATCATGTAACCAAAAAAGTTTTTATGGTTATCAATATCAAAAATAAAGCACTACTTACCCAAGTCGCACACCTCCTGGAAAGTCCGCTTGTACTCGTGCACCTAATGGAATTATTCTCACTTCGCTGATATAAACAGGTTTGGGAAATTGTACCAAATCCAAATTTAATTCCTGCAAGTAAGAGAGAGAAATGAGATTTCACAAATGTTCAAAACAATTTTTTCTAAAGTAGGAAAAATTATAGAAGTCATTTATGTTACATGTTTTTCTTTTAGGAAAATTATCATAAATAAAATAATCTGGAAATTCTCTCTCTCTCTTCGATATTGTAAATTTAATACTATACTTTTCTAAAAGGAAAACAAAATTATGATATATATAATACAATGCCATTTTCAGTAAGTATTTAGATTTTCTAATTTTTAAGATTTTATGCAAAAGTAATTTTTTAATAATCATTCGAATAGGTAGTTTTTTTCCTCTTGTTTTTTTAAAGCTTCATTTTAGATTTAATTCTATTAAATCTATGTAATAAAAAAACAAACCTCTGAAATGTCGTGGGAAAATGTATCAAAGAATAATAATTCAGTGTTATCCATGTTTCCAATTGAACACTTTCGAATAATATTTGATCCTTCAACAATTAATTATTAATAATAAACTGAGTATTTTTTATTCTCTTTTCCATTTTATCTATTTTATTTATCTTTTTTATTCTATTTGGTTATGTTTATATCGAGCTAAAGCATAAATGGCTGCGTTCAGCAGAAAAAACAGCTTTGCACTGTTGTAAAATTCTTTAATATGATTGGTTGTTGCCCTTAGTTCCTGCCGGATCTAAATGTATAAACCAATCATATTAAAGAATTTTACAACAGTTGCAAAGCTGCTTTTTCTGCTGAACGCAGCCATTGAAACACTGGATTGGCATCACCCTGGATGCTATTTACATGTATCGCATAACGAGTTTTATCAGATACACTGATTGGCTGTCATTGCAAGAAACTTTGAAAACCTCCTAGAAATTTTCTATTCAATAACCAATCAGATATGTTCGATAGACTTGGGTCGGTATTCATAGTCAGTTCTTATTTCAAGACTGTCTTAAATAATGTCTTAATGCCCGTATCAGACTACGCATTGAAAATTGAAGATTGAAGATTAAAGATTGGAATTTGACTAATCAGAATAAAAGGGACTAAAATTTCTTTGTCCTAATTGGTCAAATTTTAATCTTCAATCTTTAATCTCAATTTTCAATGCGTAGTCTGATACGGGCTTTAAGATGCTAATACGGCTCTGTGATTGGTTTAGGACATCTTAAGATTGTGCCTTAGGCCGATATTACATTTGTCGTACGACGAACTTTTTAAGCATATTGATTGGCTGCAAAATAGAAACTTTTTTGAGTCTCTAGAAATTATCTAATCAATGCGCTTAAAAAGTTTGTCGTACGACAAATGTAATATCAGCCTAAGACGGTCTTAAATGTAAGGACTGACTATGAATACCGACCTTGCACGATACATCTAATGTCATTCTAAGGTTTATGGCTAAAAACTATGGTAGCATCCATGTGGTACATGTGCGAATAAACACGTGATAATGGATGATGCGGTCCTCAAGCCAAGAAAATCGAGTAAGCGAATCTCGCAGAGTAAGAATGAAACGCCGACGAAAAAGGCAAGGATCAACGGATTTATCGAGGAAGAACTTAAATGTGATGTAGATTCGGAAGAAAATGATACAAAAGACATTATTTGCAACGAGAAATGGGATGAATTCAACGGACGATCTCTGAGAGCACTTCTTTCCTCATCTAACGGTTTAGACGCTCTGAGAAAGTTCGTAATGATATGCAACAAGAACAAGGAAAGGGACCTTGCAGCGGAGTACTTGCTCGCTGGTGGTGGTGTTCTCGAAGTTCTGAGACTATTAGAGTCCTCTGACAAGAAAAATACTATTAATGCCATTACCGTCTTTTCCGCAATTAACATCTTACTCATGAAGTATGTTTATATATCTTTTGTGTCTTTACGAATACTTGATATCTTCTTTCTTTTTTTTTCTTTTAATTAATCAGACATATCTTTTTGTTTATAGGATCTTGGCAGAATATCCTCAATATCAGAATAATGCAGTGGAAGCATGTCGCCACTTGTTGAATTCATACATGTCTGTTATACATTCAATGCTTTCAATTCAAAGTAATATCAAGCAGCGTAAAGTGATATTGAAACTGCTCACAGCGGTAGTGTCCTTGGATAATAGTTTATCCAGAGAGTTACTTGCACATCTATCACTGCAACGAAATGTATTAGAGAATCTAACACAACACAACAAGCCCACGGATTCTCAAAATGTCAGGACATGTTTCATCCATTTTCTTCTTGCTTTTCTTGTGGAGAGAGATTCATCAGTGATTAAAACATTGTTGGATAAGCGTAGTTTACTGTCCTGCATCTTCTCAGATTTGTTGTATGATTCCAAGGACATTGTTACTCTGACTCTGACCACTGTGAAAACATATGTTTTGGAGAACACTAGCATCACCAAAACAATAAAACTACATGTATTCTCTACATCTGTTGTACTAAACCTAATATCACTGTATAACTGGAAAGGCCCAACCAAATGGCCCAAAAATAAAACTCGCTATCCTGGTGAGAGCGATGACTTTCTAGCAGACAAAGAGGTAATTATAATAATCTTTATATGATATTTTATATTACGAAAACATCAAATATGCAATATAAAACTGTTTAACAGGAAGTTTGTTTGATAAACGATTATAGATCTGTTTGATATTAATGTATGTAAAAATATAAATTTTCTGTGCTTAATGTTTTTTTCTTTATTTTTTCTATTATAATCTAGATCGTTAATGATGCAGTTCATGCATTTTTAATCACTTTATTGACATCACATCGTTATGGAATTATTTTCCACGATCGAACATTGGGTAGTTCACAAAATAAGCACAATCAGTTGGTGCATACAGTTCTTCAGAACTTGGAGAAACCTTGGGAACATGAAAAGCCGTCGGACTTAGTTATCAAAATAATGGGGGCTTGCCCGGATTTAATACGTTCGCAATATGGTGTCATTGAACCATTTCTCGAACCTCGCGTGTCGCCCAAATGGATTTGTCTTCTTAGATTTGTAAAAAAGGTAGAATGAGATATCTGCACATACAAATTGTAATTCTGCACATTATTTTTTCATTTTGAGTTACTAAGTTTTCTTTTTGTAGATAATCAAATCGCTTGATCCAGTCAGTTGCATCAAGATTTGTACTATGGAATTAAATGTAACTAGATTGATAAACACGCTATTGTCTTTGACAGTTCCGGATATAATTATAAAAAGCGCTATCTTGCCAGGATTAAGTCACAGCAGTCTACTTGTTAGACATGAGATCTTGTCTCTTCTCCTAGCAATGACATCTCAGTTGAAAATCATTTTCTCTACCTTAAAAGACTCTCACAAGATGTTTGTAGTTCAAAACCAGATTACGGATTTTATTTTGAGGGTTATTCCCAACTTGGAAATGATCTTAAAAGTATGGAACCAAGCCTTTGAAGTTGATGCTAATATGATAAATTCGGAAAATACTGAAAATATTCACAACCCCGATTTGTTAGATCATCTCGATATCATCTTGAACGTTCTTCATTCGTACAAAGATATATGCCCAGAATTGTTACATAATTCGATGAATTTGCAGCCGAATGTGCTTCTATCAAGCTTAAATAATCTCCAGGATGGTGAAGAAGAGGATGGAGGAGCCAAATTAACAAGACTAAATTGCATGAAGGTGAAAGCAATACAATTTCTGCTCGCTTTGGACTCTTCCATCTTCGCGCCTAGAGAGAAAGCTTTCAAAGAAGCTCTTCCTTTTTTGTTATCTCAGATTCATCAAACAGCATCACCAGAAAGTTATGATACTATTAGAATGTTATTAAACGCGACAGGCCTGTTTGAAACCTGTAATGATGAGCTGGATATTTGGATTAATGGTTTCTTGATGATAATCGAATCTAAAGAGAAGGAAGAATTGACACACTGGTTTATGTCCGTTTTAAAAAGTTGCACCAGACATATTGATAAATATATAAATAACATAACGCAAGCAGAAGAAACATTAAACAACCAGGTGGCTAGTCTCGATGTAAAAGCAGAAGATATAATTAATGAGTTATTTGATAAGGCCAATAATAACCCGAATCCTTGCAAAGAAGAATTTGGAATAGAATCATCTTTAATTAATGGAAAATTAAATTTTGATATAAAGAGAGATAATATAATTAATTATAGTTTCAATAAGTTCAACGAAGAAAACTCGAAAGTCGCCATTAAGCATAATGATAAATACATAATGCAGAGGAATGAGCAAATGACTAATTTTGAAGAAGTGAAGAAGATCAATCGGTTACTTGATAAGGTCAGTTCCATTAGTTTTCTTTCTAATACTAATGGCCACTCTCTCCCTTTGAATAAAGTTTTCTCTGCATCGGTGACAACTTCAATTAACGAACTTACTAATTTGGGTAAAATCACTGATAATGTGATCAATCATCCCTTCAACAAATTTAGCAAAGAAAATCTTAATCCTTGTAAAATGCAAGCTTGTACATTGGTATCGCCGCTCTTATGTTGCGCTTTTGAAAAAATCAGAGCAAGAAATTATTCCATCGTCATCTTGAGTTATTTATCTTATGTGACAATTCACACTTTACATTATCAGATTGTTCCGGATGTATTGATTCATATAGCGATAGAAATCATGACCGATTTGCCGATCTATAAATACTTAAAAAGTTGGTCGAGTAACGAGCGACCAATTGCCTTAAAAAATAAGCTTCCATCTTTGAAGTTATTGCACAAATTGAGCAATATGTTGCTAATGAATTCTGAGGTAGACATAATTAATTTTTTCAAGCTGTCTGGCGATGATCACTTATGCAGTTTTAAATATGGCAACAAAGAAATCATTATTAAACACTCTTTGTCTTCATATGATATCAAGGCTTTACTTAGGATGACTGTGTTTTATTTAGCACAGTTAGCTCAGAGAAAAATCTTACAACAGATCCAAAATGAAAACTGCAAAATCTTGCTTGTTTCTCTATT
>NW_027223673.1:0-9404 GCF_030449975.1 Polyergus mexicanus | reverse complement strand
GCAGTCCACCACTTCGGCCGTTGGAGCAGGGAATGTAGATACTCTTTGGACCATCGCTCCCAGAAGTGATCGTGGATCCTTTGCAGAAGATGCCATCTGGTCAGCCGGTGGCGTCTCGGTGTAACTCAGTTAGGGAACTGCGTTGAGCGCCGATCCGATCAAGAAGTGTCCCGGAGTGAGGACTGCTAGGTCATCCGGGTCATCAAATAAGGCCTGAAGAGGTCTCAAAAACTTTGTTTTACGATATACATACCGAACTGTTCCTGCTCAAACACGTTTTCCTTGTTTATATCCATCTGCAATTAGCTCTGAAAAAAATAATATTTTAAAAAACTAATATGTTAAAGATATTAAAATAGAGTGAGATGAGGTTATAGTCTATTTGTTTCTTTAAAATATATCAGTAAAACATTAATACATCTATTGCTCAATATACATTTGAAGGAGAATAAAAGTTAATTATTATGAAAATAATAAAAAGTACATACATACCTACTTTTCTATTTCTTCTTAAAATTCTGCGATACGAGTGAAATTTTCGCACTTTCCTACAGTCCCCTATTAATGAGCTAATCCAATCGCTCCATAGACACGTTTACAAATCCGATTAGTTTAGGGCACTTTTTTCCTAATCGGTTAATATGATTGCGATTAATCCGATTGCAAACCCGATTACTAAACGTAAAAACCCCAAGTTGACTAAAACAAAATCTTCGCTCAAACGATTGTGGGAGCCAACCACCCCAAAGGATCGAACAGGCGGGCTGTCAAAGACAGAACCGATCGCTTTGTGAAGACTGACACTGCAATGGTTTTGGTGGAAAAGGAGAAGCAGTCCACCCTTGGATTCCATTGGAGACCGAGTGTGGCGTGAGTCTCTTGCGACTTTCATGAAAGCAAGTCACGCTGGTCTTTGTGTTTAACTGGGATGTTGGTGAGCAGGCTTGTTGGTTGATCTTCTTGAGAGGGAATCCGCCGGCCAAGCACGACTCCGCCAGTTGTTGCTGCAGTTCCCTGGCCTCGTTGAGAAAAGGAGCGCCTACGAGGATGTCGTCCACGTAAACGTCCTGACGCAGGGCGATTCTTTGGGAAAGCGAGTTTTTTCGTCGTCTGCGAGCTGTTGCAGAGTGCGTATCGCCAAAAACGGGGCGCACTCTAATCCATAAGTGACGGTGTTCAGCATGTACTCCGTGACACTGTTTTGTTCATTGTCACGTCACAAAATTTGTTGCAGGTGCCGATCTGCCGGGTCGATCAACATCTGGCGATATATCTTGGCGACGTCAGAGGCCAGGATGTGCACGCCACTGCAACAGGATGTCGGCTAAAGCGGACAACAGATTTGGGCCAACATCAACGTTTGCTGAGGCACTCCTCGGACGCGACTATCGGCGACCCATTGAACACTACCCGCAGTTTTGTCGATGAACTCGCGGCACGCAACATTTCATGATGTAGGAGAAAGCACACGAGTCCTCCCTCGCTCGGCGATTGAGGAGCGGGAGACATATGCCCCAGGACTTCGTACTCCCACATGAAGTCGCGGTAGAGCTGACCAAAATAAGAGTCACGCGTGACACGCTTTTCCATCTGCCCGAGCAAGCGAGCGGCGAAGCGCCTGGTCTCTGTAAGATCCGGGAGGGGTCCTTTGAGCGGGAGCCAAACCACATATCTGCCATTAGCGTCGCGGCAATGCGTTTTTGAATAATGGTCTTCTGTCTGGCGTTCATCCAAGGAGAGTGGAGCTGCACCGGAACTTACTTCTTCCTGCCGCCAAAACCGCTGTACCAAGTTGACTAGATCGTTCTCTCCATAACATTGGAACGTTCTGGCGTACTGGGTGCTCGTCCTGCCGACAGTGCCCGATAATATCCATCCTAACCTTTTTTTTGTGCCACAAGTTTTCGCGGTCCTCCGCACCGCAACCCCGGTTGGAGGAGATGTCAGCGCCAAGAAGAAGGATCAACGTTGAGAAACTCCGAATCGGCAAGTTTCAGCCCGTCGAGATGCTTCCACGTTCCTGCTTCTGCACGGGAATCGCCGCTGTAAAGAGTGAGCCGCGGGAGGACCAGCGCCGATACTATCATCGGAGACCCGCCGCTGCACGCAGAAATCTCAAGATTGATTTGACCTCGGGTGACCCCGGTCATTTTTCCACCGACGCCAAATATCGATAGGTCGAGATAGGTGACCGCGGGATATGCAGTCACTGAGCCAACGATTCGAATTCAGTTGGACTGGATCCAACTTTTCCGCGTGATAATAGGAAACAGGAAGGGCTATTGTCTGCTCATTGGATATGTATATTTACCATAGATGTACCGTATAATCATTGACAATCTTGCATCTGCTGGAATAGGAACTTGCCAATTTGTTTTTATTTTTTTTATGAAAGGTTCAACTCTTAATAATATATAATCAAACATACTAGATGTCATCCTCATATAATTGAAAAATGTTTCTTCATCTTGTAATCTCATTTCGTAAACAAGATTATGCCAATTTCCTTGTTGTTGTTTTAATTGTAGTATAGGATGTATCCAATATCTTCTTTTTTGTCTATTTAAAATGTTTCTTTTATTTCTCCTTCTTATATAAAGTAAGGCCAACAGCAATATTCGACATTTTTTACGCATAGCCGCATCCATATTTATGATAAATTAAAGTAAATAATTTTGTAATTTTATAATTAAGATATGTACTTTTCTATTTTATGTTATTATCTAATCTTATCTGTTTTATATATGATATATGCGTATCTCTAGATTAAAGATTATGAAGGAAATATACATAGTTTGCGCATGCTTACTTCAATCTTTAACGTATGCTATGTGAACACCAGAAAAACTATTTTTGTTTGCCGCATCGCTTTTTGCCGCGCGGCAAGCGTTACCGCGTTCTGTGTGCAGGAGCCATAAATCTGAGCTCCATAAAGTTAGCCGGTCAACATTCACTTTTATAATTTTTTTTTTTACGAATCGTTTGTTGGTGATTGTTGGCTTAATTATAACGTTTGTTGATTAATATTTTTTTTGAAAATACGAAAATAAAATTTTGTGTGAAGTTAACCGGAAAGATACAATATTATTTTTGTTTCAAACTTATTAGTTCAATCAATGCGCAATCGTTTGTTGGTCACGGAAAAACTAATTAAAAATTTGTATATAAATAATAAAATTATTCTAATAGTTTTTTACATTGCCTATATATACTGCATGTACGGTATACGGTATACACCGTGAAGTGTGCCTCGCCGCATACTACCAGACGCGCGACTCACCGACGAGTGGCCTTCACTTGGACACAGTACAATTGGACACGGTGCAAATGGACACGTTACAAATGGACACGAGATTGTGCACACGGTTCAATTGGACACAGTGCATTTGGACACAGTAATTTTGGATACAGTAGCTTTTGGACACATAAGAAAATACGCATCGTTTACTTGGACACCGCTCAATTGGACACTGTTCATTTGGACACCGTTCGTTTGGACACAGAAAGATGCGCACCGTTCATTTGGACACCGTTCGTTTGGACACCGTTATTTGCCCACCGTTCGTTTGGACACCGTTCATTTGGACACCGTTCGTTTGGACACCGTTATTTGCCCATCGTTCGTTTGGACACCGTTCATTTGCCCACCGTTCGTTTGGACACCGTTCGTTTGGACACCAAAATTTGATTTAAATTATACGACGTAATCCTCACCAAATTTTTGTTTTAAATAAGAAATAGGTATGGGTTAGGTTATATCTTCCGGAAGTGGAGCCCCCCGCAGGGGGGGGCGGAACCCACTGTATCCATGCATGACATCCAAATATGCGAAAGGCTAAACAAAGTGCTAAAAGCAATGTAAAATTAATGATATCAGTATCAGAGATATAAAAGTATGAATATATTTTATTTTGACAGATATTATAACCTTCAAATGTATCTCCTTTTCACGATTTCATATTTTACATAGATTTACCAGTATAAAGTGTTATAAGAATACTGATTATATTTTCCCAAAATGATTTTTATTTCTCTCCATCTGTTACATATTCAAACAAACAGTGCGCATGTTTCTGTGTACAAATAAACGGTGTCCAAACGAACGATGGGCAAATGAACGGTGTCCAAACGAACGGTGGGCAAATGAACGGTGTCCAAACGAACGGTGGGCAAATAACGGTGTCCAAGTAAACAATGCGTATTTTCTTATGTGTCCAAAAGCTACTGTATCCAAAATTACTGTGTCCAAATGTACTGTGTCCAATTGAACCGTGTGCACAATCTCGTGTCCATTTGTAACGTGTCCATTTGCACCGTGTCCAATTGTACTGTGTCCAAGTGAAGGCCACTCGCGAATAACCACTGCTCACGCGAAACTCTGTACATACCGCGTCCGCAAGTTTCATTGTACATATAATATAAATCAATGTTAGACTTTGATAATCGCTTGAATAAACTTAATTGTTTAACCGCTTATACCGAGGTAAAGTAAGTTGAAGTTTCCCCCTTCTCCCGAATCCTGGCACCGGCAAGCCTTGATCCGTAGCGTACGGGAAAGGAGAACCGTCACAGTTTCAAAGGCTTGCTTAAAATCCATGAAAATTACCCCTACCATTTTTGCCTCACTAACTATCAATTTCCATTCATCAATGACTGTTTGAATCGCTGTTTCACACGAATACTGTTTTCTAAAGCCCGACTGATGTTCTGTTATAATACAATTATCTTCCAAATACAATTTCAATTTGCTTTTTAACTACTAATTCTAACACTTTTTCAAATATTGGTAACATATTTATAGGCCTAAATTCATTTGCTTTTCTAGCTTTCTCTATTTCTGGAATCGGTATTATTGTAGACGTTTTCCAACCTTTTGGACAGCAACCTTCCTACAAAGAATTATTTATTATTTTAACAAATTCCTCTTTTATTACGCAAAATACTGCCTTTAATATATCGCTAGTTATTCCCTCCTCTGTACCTTTCTTTTTCGGTAGTCCCATAACAATTTCCTGTAAATGCTCTATACTAATCATTTCAAAATTTTCCATAATTCCCGCGTTTTCAATAACATAAATAATTCTTTTACATTCATTCCCAGTTTTACTCCCATTTATAGATTTTAATATACTATTAATACTTTGTATATAATATAAATTAAATTTATCTGCTATATTGCATCCTTCAGTGCTGTCTAATATTTCAAAATCTATATTCTCTACATCCCTCTTACCTTCTGGTTTGCCTCTAATTATTTCTTTTAATGTTTTCCACATAGATGTAGGATTTTCTTTATTAAGATCTATCATATTTTCATAATATTCTTTCTTTTTTGTCTTAATTAATTTAACTACTGTATTTCTTTCAATTTTAAATTGCAACCAATTTTGTTCCGTATCAGCATACAATGCCTTCCTATATGCCTCATCCCTTTTAGCTGCTGCTTCTTTTATTTCATCCGAAAACCACTTTTTCCCTTCCCATATTCTCGGAATTCTAAAATTTTTTCTAGGTGCTGTAGCGCCCAACGCATTTACTATACTATCAACAAATCTCTTCGCTCTCACACTGATATTCATATCTTAGTTTTTCTCTAATTTATTTTCCACTAATTTAATAAATTCATCTATATTAAACTCTCTATAATTCCTAATACCAAGTTCTCTGTATTTATTATCAAATTTATTCGCATTCAGTTCAACTTTTAGCCACGCATGGTCCGTTATTTTAGGTTCATGCATTACCTGCATTTCTATTTTATTATTAGCAAAAATTAAATCTATAATTGTTTTATTATCTTTCGTAATTCTCGTCGGTTTATTTACATATTGTTTCATGCCTAAGCTCAACATTGTCGTTTGTAACTTTCTTGTATAAAACGAATCTAACATAATATCTATATTAAAGTCTCCTATTACCATACATTCTTCCGTATTATTCCTTATTATTAACTCTTCTATTATATCCTCCAGAAATCTCACGAAATCACCATGTGATGCACTCGGTGAATGATATATTACCATTATTATTCCTCTATACAATTTTTCTTTCACCTCAATTGCAGCACATTAACAATTCGATTCTAATTTTTTTACTAATACTATTTCATATTTAACATCATCCCTTATATATAAAACAACTCCTGTATTTCTATTTTCAGCATCACATCTAATTATACTATAATCTGGTACGTTCACTTCACTGTCTTCAATTTTAGCAGTTAATCTTGACTCCGATAATGTTATGAATGCCGGATTTACTTTCTTCATAATCTGATGTTGTATCTCATCTTTATGCGTCATCAAACTTTGCGCGTTTGTATACAATATTATTTCCGTTTCCCTCTGTAGTTGCTATTTCGCATCTTCCCAGCCGGCTCTCTTCTTCTTCTCCTGTATCGCCCTTTTAAATGTTGGACATTCTGGGCTAAGGGCGTCGTGTTCATCACTTATCTTCAGGTTGTATGTTCGAATTTTAAACATACAATTTACACATTTTTTCTTTGTTGCCGTACATTCAATCACTTTATAATTTCCCGCACATTTGTGGCATGTTTCATCTCGCGTACCATTTTTTGCAATATGATAGTATCCCCAGCATTTAAAGCATCTTTTAACATTAATGTGATTGAATATAGGACATTTTCTCCATCTTACATTTAGTTTCTCTTTTTTCAACATCAATTTATGCGTTTCTTCATTTACTTCAATTATTATCGAACCTTCTTCTTTTTCTTTTCTTCTAAGTTGATTATTATCATTTCTTTTTTCTTTAACTATTTTTTTCACTACTCGCATTTGGAATCCATCATTTATTGCATCAATTCTATTCTGCTTCTTGATTGTAGTTATTAAGTCATCATCATCCAATCTCATTTCTTCTTCGCTGACATTGATAATTTTTATTTTGGGCTTCATCTATGGTGATTCCGTAACTTTGAAATTTTCTCCTAGTTTGTCCTGCACTGCTTTCAACGTTTTCATTTCTTCTCCAGTTTCACAACCCATGATCACTGCCCCTTGCTTCCTTTTTTTAGCTTCGTTATTCCCATCGCCATGTTTTTGATATCTACCTTTTCTTTTATCAATTTTTGTGTAACTTCACTCTCTTGTTGAATCTTGGGTTTGATAATTTTAACATTCTCTTTCTTTTCTCTTTAACCGCTTCACTATAGCTCCTTTGTATTCCTCCTGTTGATCCACCTACTTCTCCCTGTATCATTCTTTTCAACTCTTCTAGCAGTTCCTACTTAACATTTCCCAATTCTTCTCGAACTATTTCCTTGACCATCATTTTAATTTCCTTCTTACATGCTGTTTCATCTTTTATTTCTTTTACAATTTTTACCAGCCAATCTATTTTTACGTTAATAGTCGATGATCCACTCGCTCCTGATATTCTATTTTCACTACTTGGCGTTGTAAACGAACCTGTAGATCCTGTAGATCCTAGCCTGTCCCTGCCGCCCCCGGTCACTGCCTTCTTCATGTCTGCTTCACTTTCAATTGTAAATCTGTCAAATGGGCCAGAACACGGTACCAATTCTTGATTTTTATCATAAATCCTATGCTTGCTTACACATCCTGGATGGTAAAACAGCTTAATACGATTCACCTGATAGCAAGACTTGCATGTCACCACCTGATTTTTTATTGTCTTTTTACATGCTGAGCATCGATATTCAGCATATTCATCGTCCATGCTGATAATTATCGGCCGAAACCGCTAATATCAGCGTAAGCGATCAGTCACCTCTGTTCCACTGTCACACGTCAGCACTTTTGTGTCCACCTTTAATGTCTACCTGTCGTGTGAAACTTTGGTGTCCCAGACAGGAAATGCACTTCTCACGCCCACAAATCAGCATATCCCGGCTAGATAACACACATGGCTAATGCCAGTCTATGCCGCTATGACTTGAATAACTTTCTATCACTCCCCGTAACTATTTAACCGTTTAAAAGTTATTACTTTTGCGGAGCGATGTTTGACACGTCTTCTCCACGGGGAGAGAGAGAGAGAGAGAAGAGAGAGAGAGAGAGAGAGAGAGAGAGAGAGAGAGAGAGAGAGAGAGAGAGAGAGAGAGAGAGAGAGAGAGAGAGAGAGAGAGTGAGTGAGAGGAACAGGAAGGGAAGGAGGGAGAGACGTTTATATATACGCACGCACGTACACATACACTTTTTTTCTCGCTCTCTTTCTCTCTTTTACACAACACTTATACACTCTCTCATTCGGTCACTCATTCACACACTCACTCACACACAGCGTAGCGAATCTTCATACTACGTATTATCGTTAACTGCTGTACGATTATTATTTAGCGATGGATCGCGGAGACTGCGCGATCACATTGTTACGTTGCCTAGGGATGCGAGAAACGCGACATGTACCGTGCAAGTTGCGACGTGCGTGTGGCGCGTGGCACGTGATTGACGCGAGATAAGAGGAACGATTTTCTAAAACCTTTGCATTACGAATGCGGTAGAAAACATGAAATTTATAATGACGTACTTAAAAAAATTACTTTGAATGTTTATATATTCTTATGACATAAGTATGCACATATTAAAAGTTACATTTATATAAATATTAATATAAATATTTATAAATGTAAACACATAAATACTCTGTCTGCAAAACATTGCAACAAAATTTTATAATTGTTACAATATTTTGAATATTTATAATATAGAAAGTGCTCCTTCATCGGCAATTTTCGTGAGAACGCAACCAAAATATTTTATTTATTATTTTCATATCTGCGATTCTAATTTGCAAACGAGATTGAAGCATCTTTTTTCTAGCCAATATTAGTATTTTCTCATAAGGATTGCCTCCTAATAACGAAGATGTATATATTTTCTCTGTTTAGCTACCAACTTGTATGTACACAGTCTGATAGACTATTATATACGCCAAATTTGGTGCCATTAAAAAAAGAAAAAATACATCGCCAGGAATTACAATAATAATTTCTTTCAATAATTTGTAAGCTTTTATTACTACATATGATTGATTGCAATCATATGAAGGAATACCAGATATTGCACATTTAATTTTTCAAAAATGGAAGTTTCTTTAAATTTCTTCTGGAATAACTGTTTTTTAATAACCAGAATATTCATGCACAAACCGCATATGATATGAAATCATTTTTAAACCAACCAGCACACGAATAAAAATCGCCTCTGGGATAAAATATTTTTTTAATAACCAGAGCGCACATGCAAACCGCTTCTGGAATAAAATATTTTTTAAACCAACCAGCACACGAATAAAAATCGCCTCTGGGATAAAACATTTTTTTAATAACCAGAGCGTACATGCAAACCGCTTCTGGAATAAAATATTTTTTAAACCAACCAGCACATGAATAAAAATCGCCTCTGGAATAAAATATTGTT
>NW_027223672.1:0-10325 GCF_030449975.1 Polyergus mexicanus | reverse complement strand
ATATACTTTGTCCGCGACGCGCCGTGGTAATCTGGCTGGCGGAAAGCATCGAAACATTCTCGGGAAATGAAACTTAGTTCGAAACAATTCGCAATCCCGCGATGGAATCGCGCGAGAGAAGAGGGAAATTGGTGGCTCGTGTTAAACTGGAAATAGTGGCTCGGCAATGTTAGCGGAGGGAGATTGGCACGGATCCAACGGATTCATCGTGCTCTGCACAACGACGACGAAATCCGAAGTCAACTGTACGTTAATCTTCTGTCAGCGCGCTTTTCATTTTCATCCCGCTCTGCTCTCGAGCCTTCCAAGAAAGTTCATTCTCGCCCCGTCATCGACTGTTTCGTATTTTTATTAAAGATATTTTTTCATCGTCATCGGGACGCTCATCGGGATTTCAGAAAGTCTGACAGAGCATCTTGTTATTAAATTTTTTTTTGGGGGGGAGATCTATATTAGTCGAGATAATAATTAAACAGTTGATCAAATGCTTTGAAAAATATGTTGTCAAATAAGGATGCCTAGTATCATTGAAAGCTAGATGCATCTATAAATTTCTGAGTCGAATTTGGCGAATTTTCAAGAAGTTGATTACACAACAACGTGACGAACTGCGAGGTCATTTCCGTCCTCTTCTCCTTGATTTTTCTTGGATACCAAACTTCTCATCTCTTCCTACATTTACCATTTCCGTAAAACGTTAATATAGAAAGAAATAAAAGTGTTCTTACTCTGTTATCTTATCAGACTTTTGTCAAGAGGGCGGAAAAAACGCGTGGTTCTCCGAAATTTTCACGTGATATATTTCAAGTAAGAAATGTCGGGGAGAATCGTCCTTTTCTAATTCTTTAAGGTCCAGTACTTTCGCTCTAAAGTCACCTTATTTTTAAATTTTTATTAGGACGAAGAAGTTGCGCTAATCGTAAGTAAGTAGTTTTAAAGCTACTTTCAGAATAAAAATTGTGCTAAATGAAGTTATTACAGATATACAAAAAAATTTATAATCTAGGTATAATAATCTAAAATTAAAAGAATCATGTTTTTTCCTTTAAAGAATAAGGATTTCATACTGGAAAGATCAAAGACGTAGAGTCATTGCGCGGGAGGGCTTCGACCGCGATAATTTATTTCCGACGAGGACGGAAGCGAGCGCACGATTCCTGGTGGGTGCATTGGAACGATGGTAGTTTCGGAGGATGGAAATTGGCGTAGATCCAGGATGGATTCGACCGTCGCGCGAGGCGACACGACGCCCAGCGTCGTCGTCGTCGTCGTCGTCGTCGTTTCGGTACCTACGAGAAAAAGCGGGGGAACTCTCTTTTAAGCTCCCTCCGTTCTTACCAGTCTCGCGATCTATCTCCGGCTCCTGCTCGCAGCATCCTTTTCGAGCGCGTTGTGTCGAGGACCCTAAATGGAATTGGCGTCGCGCCCGTGAATACGTCCCGCGCCTCTTCGACGAGATGGGATTTTTCGTTTCGGCACGCATAACGTACTCGTTTACACCTTCGCGTCGTTTTCTCGAATGATTCACGCGCCGATAGTTTGCCCGCAAAGCGGCAAATTATCAAAAGCTCTTCAATCAAAAATCTGACACCAAAAAAAAAAAAAAACATTTTTAATCGATACAAACCATCCTCAAATATGTAAAATTCACAGATTTCTATATGTATGGTATATGTATTAAACTGCTAACAACGGTGTCGTAGACAGCCATTTACAATTGGACAAAATATAACCAGGCTGTCAATAAATGACAGCGTGATTATATTATTCTATGTAAATGGCTGCCCTGGTTTTACCTATCACATCGGTGTTAGCAGTCTAATATACAAGGTGTCCCAAATTTAAATGGCAAAACTTTAGGAGCGTGTAGGGGACCGAAAAGTTAAAACAGAAAGTCCTTTAGAGATTTGCTCGTTTTTCCTCCATTTTGGAGAAAATCACAAAAAAAGAAACAAAACAAGTTTTCATTTTTTTATTTATTATTTTTTTATTTACATTTTATTTATGTTATTATCTATTTAATGCAGACATTGTTCAAAATGTTGCCCTCTTGCAACAATGCAAGCATTACATCTAACACTGACCTCATTAATTGCAGCCAGAGATTGTTCTAGTGATATTTGGTACACTGCATCTATGTTTCGGTCTCTTAATTGCTCTCTTGAATTGATTGGCAGCATAAAGAATAACATCAAGTGTTTATATATGTAAGGAACCTTGAAGCAGAAAGTTAATTCGGTGCCAATCGACTCAAGAGAGCAACTGATAATGAGAGATTGAATTTTTGCGATTTTCTCTAAAATGGAGGAAAAACGAACAAACCTCTAAAGGACTTCTTGTCTTAGTTTTTCGGTCCCCTACACGCTCTTAAAGTTTTACCATTTAAATTAAGTATACCCTGTATATATAGAAGTCTGTGATAAAAATTAATGCAATATATTTGCTCGTATCACGCATAGTTAAATAGCAAGAGACGATCGATTTGTTCCTTTCGAGCCTCGGATTTTATCGTTATACGCAATGTAACTTATGTTGGCTTCGAGGCTTTGTGTTAAGCTTCTTAGGTACAGTGAGTACAAGATCTTATCGTTAATCTAAATTCAAGAGGGTTTTAACCCTCCAGAATTTTAATTCAAGATTTAATTAGAATTGAATATTAAAAAGTTTTACAATGTGATTGTGTGTGCCTCTTTTCGGGATGTTCATTAGAAGAAATGTTAAAAGTGCGGGTGAAATTATGTTAATGTTAGAGCCACTTACCGCCGTGCACCTCGCATACCAGGAACAAGTCGGCTCCCTCAGGATATGCTTCGAGGAGTTTGCTCATGTCTCGCCTTTTCGCGTCATAGATTATCGGCTTCGTCGGTGGCACTGTAAGCAGAGAGACAGAAAATACGTGAGCGATACGCGCATTTTCTAAATGAGTTTTTGTCGAACAGCCATATCCCGGAAATTGTAAAAAAAATAACTATTTTGTGAGAATTACAATCGTCGCTAATAATACATTTATTATTATATATTGCATATTAATATACAAACCTTCCTCAGAAATAAAAATAAGATTGATCAACTCATTTTAAGCAAAGAACTAATTATATACTGTAATTGCGGAAATTGATTAGTTTCTATATATAGCTCATATATTATAATAAAATATAATAAATGTGTAATTTATTACAGAACAATTAGATATTTGAAATATAATTTCTTTTATCTGTTTCTGGAAGAAAACCAATATACATTAATATTGATTAATCGCGAAAAAAGATATTTTTGCATCTAGAAGAAGCTCTAAGTCTCCGTGTATATTCTTAAGCTGTGTTCTAATAGGCGGAACAAAGACCGACAAGAAAAAAAAAACAGGCGAAAAGGTATAGCAACAGAGTGTGGCTGGCTGCTTTCACTCGACTGGCGTTGGCAGTCTTTCTTTTTCATCGCCAGCTCGATGCATTCACGATATAGCCGAGGAAGAGGTAAACGCAAACAAGCCGAGTCTCATCCCGGTATGTCGCTCGGATGTCGGATGGAAATTGCCTTCGGCTATTGTCGCGACGACAATGTACGCGCTCCATTCGTTCGTGCTTCCTCCTTCCTTCGCTAGAAGGTGCAGTAAAACCGAGAAAAGATCGCGTTCGCGAGAAGACTTTCCCGCGCGAGAGAGGATAGAGCGACACCGATAAAAGCTTTCAACGTACGGCGAAATATTCCGATTCGGTAACGGCGATGACACGTGCAAGCGTTCACGCCTATCCCGATCACGGGCACCTGTGCTCCCGGACTGTGTGAGACGACACATCAGGGATCGATTCCACGCTACTTGAGAGACGCGCGCGACAAGTCCCCTTGAGAATCCTTATGTAGATATTGTTCAGAATCGCTGTTTCGCCTCGAGTGAAGTTTACGGTGCCATCGTGTCGCCGGCGTGACTTGTTTGTTCATATCGTCGACAATCCGGGTGCCTGTATCCGAAGTATGTGGCGATATTTTCGGTACGTGTCCTATGAAGGCGAACGAAGCTCAGTATTGTCGATTCAGTATGTTCAAAGCTATGCCACGAGAGACGGCAAAATACGTGAAAAATGTAACATATGCGATATAAGTAGAAAAATTCAACTCAACAACTAAACAACAGTGCGTTAATATGCACTATAAAGTTGCTTTCTAAAAACAGATTTATATATCGCGGTATTTTATTTATAAATAATAATAATAATACAAACATATTCCGTAAATTTTAATTTTAATTTTAAAAAATTGTTCTTTCTTTTTTATCTTGTCTACGGTCAATTAAAAAAAAAAAAAACCCAGGTTACTTATATATACAAGTATAAATCTTTTTCTATACTATTATTCTATCATGGAACATGAGAGAAGAATTAAAATTTATTCCATTCGTTACTTGATTCTCGTCGCGTGCAAAAAGATATCGCCTTATTAACTTGGCGACACGGAAAGAGTTCAATAATCGTTGGAGTAATTGCTATCCCTGGCGTGCGATACGATCGCCGTCGGCTCGAATCGATATGCTGAAGAGCGGCAACACTTTTCCAGCGGAAAGAAGCGGAATGGTCCGTTCCCACGGCATTATGTAGACGAACGTCGTAATCTCGACGGAGATTATGCGAGAGCGGCGCAAGACGACGCTTCAGTGGCGCTAATACGGCCCATTCACGATCTTTTATAGACGTTTCTCCGAGAGAGATACCTGAAACGCGATTTTTTTTCCCCGATTTCCATTGTCGACCATTATTACGCTGACAATCGACTCGCTTGCGAAAAAAGCTCTAAAGACGTGTAACCAACGAGGGTCGCGCGCGCGTCTGATACGAGGCGCGCTTTTACTACTTTCACCAATCCCTGCGGAAAATTTACGAAAATGCTATCGTCATGTTCGCGGCTATTCTTATCACGTTTCGTTTGTCTCTTGCAAAGATTTTGAAGAATTAAGTAGGGTTGATAAGAAGAAAAATGGGGATAGGGCGACTTGTGTAATTTTATAAATTTAAATATAAAAAGATAAAAACATATATAAAAATTTCTCTACATCATATCACTATCGCGTATTAATTTATCCTTACAATTATATATATATATATATAGTCGCTATAATACAGAAATTATCTATTTACAGATACGTTAATTACTTCCAATATTACAATATATGCATATAAAAACCATATCGTATGTATATTAGTGCTAATTAGTAATAATTTCACGTTAATCTTCTCCGATTAATTACGAAATAAATCGCCGTCACACGGGCACTATAATCTCATGAATATTCATGATCGTTAATAATGTATGTGACGTATTACCGTATTATTATTCTAATACACGTATTGCCGGCATAATCGACCGATACGAGGAACCGATATCTAAAAAGGAGACCCTATCGAAATCGAACGCTATTTATAATACGCGGAAGGAGCGGTATACGCTGTGCGAAAAGTTTCTCCTCATTTCGATACGATAACCCTCCTCTCCATAACCGTTCATTAATCTTGCCGCACGCGAGATTCATCTCCCGACCGAGTTTTACATATTTATTATCGTCTCCGAGCATGAGCTGTTTTGGTATTCGGCCCGTTACATCGTAGAGTTCGCGGCATCGAAACCCCGCTAAAACCCGTCCAAAGTCGTACAAAGTCGTACAAAGCACCTCGTATAAAGGCAGCCCCGGAGCGATTGCGTTCTCTCTCTCTCTCTCTCTCTTCTTCTTTATTCTTTCTCCTTCTCGCGGCCCGCAGATATGATTTGCGGGATTTACGTGTCTTTTTCGCGAGAAAGAGAATTGTCTCGTGTGGTTCACGTAGGTGGAAAATAAGCCGCCGCGAATCCCATTCGACGTTTCCGGAATCTCGCGGGTTAGAGTAGCGCAAAACGAAGCGGCGACGGTGTAACATATGCGGATCTCGAAACCGCTCTCGCGGAACTTTTACTTGAAATTTCGCTGTACACGGAGAACCACCGGGGTTACGCCGACGGTTGTCTTTGTCGGTTATAAATGGGAGACGCGAAGCGGCGCACTTGAAAAGTCGGCGCTTGTTGGTTTCTTGCCCGGAATCGCGTTTCCTTCTTTTCTTTCTTTCTTTCTTTCTTTCTTTCTCCTCTTTCTTTTTATAGCCCGCTACGAATGCGGTTGAACGTTGCGCAAGTGTTTACCGTGATTTTCCGGAGCACCGTTCGCAAAGTGAAAAAGTATCAATATATCAATTTTACCGTACACAGTTAATAAATTATAAGCTTTTAGAGCATTACACACACGTATAACGAAGTAAATTCTTTCCGCGTTGAAAAATATATCAAATTTAAAACAGTTACTCTCTCACAGAACGATAAAAGATATTTCCGGCTTTTTCCAACAAATTCACATTATACATTCGATACCTTTTGGGAATAAAATCCCAAAGGCATTTAACCATCATCCGGCAAATCAACAGGCCGCTACGTTAAAAGGGCTCGGAGAGATCGGTCGGAAAATCTAGAAGAATTTATTCGGTGGGCGCACAAATCAGCCCCGTCTACGAGGAGGGGGCCAGCGAGGTCCGAGAATTGAGATGGGGATCGATGGGGGCGCGCGCTTTCGGCCCACGGGACTGAAAATCTCGCTGGACGCGTTTCCAACGACAACGTGTAAACCGTTTGGCCAGCAACACAATGGCAGGCCAGGAGGTCCAACGGAGCGAGGAAAATATATTGCTAATAGGGTTTGCAACACGGCCCGTTAGTCGAGAGTAGATGTATCTCCTGTACAGAAGCTTTCTAGAGAGCGTTATGAACATGCATTTTTTAGAACGAAATTAATCGTGTTATGATCTATTCGTTTCGTCTGTTATTTCAATGACTATATCGATTGATGACCAAATTATTCAGAAATGGAACGCTTATTTCAACGAATAGCAGTGTAATACAATTTAATTATCTATCTGATTTAATATTACTTTATTCTTATTAATATAAACGGTTCAATTTAAAATTTGCAATATATCTAATTAATAAAATAAAATTATAAGCAATTTATATTATTACTCTTTTCGGTTGTAACTTTACAAAGAAGAAATTACTGAGTATTATATACATATACATGAATATTTTACAAAATTTATTTTATTTAGCAATATATATTTTCATTTTTCATTTTTACAGACTTTTTCCCAATAAATTAAACAGCATCACATAGCAAAATTTTTAAAATAAAGATATCGATGTATTCGATGATGCAAAAGAAAAAAAATTATGTTTTATAATTTAACCATTTTAGAAACGTATTTTATTTATTTTGATACGTCAAAGAATTGACTGTTTTTGGTCTTTTTGAAGCAACGGTCCATGAGATGTGTATGATTCAGTAAATAAGAGAGATATTATCAATAATATTGAAATTTCAATAATCTGAGGGCAGTTTCCGTACTAATCTGACGATATTAGCATAGATTCCTAGACGGTAGATAATTCCGAATCTTGAGGGGTCGAAAGCAGAGACGCTTGATAACCGCCCCTTGTAAGTTAGCGTATCTACCGACGAAGAAGGGTAAGGCAAGGGGTGCTTTCGGGGCAGCACGCGTCCCTTCTATTAAATTAACGTAAGGCAAAGGGATGGAAACCACCCCCGCCCTAGACACTAGGTCAACTGGTTCTATCTCGCTAAATCTCGACTATTCATATGTTGCCTCGCTGCATTGATTTTCTCGATAACAAACTAGAGTGCCGCAATAAATATTAGGTTAATAAAAAGATCCGTTTAAAAAGACTTAGTATGAAATTAGATAACTATTAGTATAAAATTATTATTCTATTAATCTGCTGGATATTATTGTATTCATTAATAAATATCGTATGTATGTGCGCGAGAACTTCTCAGAAGCTACCCGCACATACGATATCGCAATCGTAGGAACTGATTAAACAAGATTCACAAACCGCCCTCATAGGCGACGAATATCCTTCGGGATTTCAACACGAACCATGCCTGAAGTTGTCACTTCAAAGATGCTACAGAGAAATAGAAATTATAATAATGAATTAAAGAATATAATTAGAAGATACATATATAATATGTCGTCTAATGTTGAGAAAAATATGTCGTATACATTTTATGTTAAAAACTAGAAACTTATCGCATCAGCGGAATATTTTCTAATAAATATTCAGAGACAAAAACACAGCATGTCGAAAGAATTTAAAAGAAAGCAGATAATTATATTCGCGCACTGACCGCCGTCAAGACGCCAAGATCTGCATTGTCCGCAAGAGGGTCCGCGAAAGGAAATAAGGACAGCAGTAAACGTAATTTGAATTTCATGGCAGTTTAACGATCTTAATTAGAAAGCCCTTGCTCATCCTAACTCGAGGCCGTCCAGATCTGGAACCAGCAACCCCGAATCTCGAACCTACCTCTCGACTTAACCGGGCTTATTCAAGGAGAGACGCGTTAAGCCAGGAGGGATCTTAGCTCGCTGTTTATTCTCGTATTAACACCGTGCCTAAACTATCCGAAGACAAATCGTGTACACTATGCGCGAAGAAGGCACTCGACTGAGCTTGACCCTCAGGATAAGCTCTAAAGGATTCAGATTGATTGATTTATCGTGTTAACGTGAATCAAATGATTGTTATGTCGTTTTTATTCTTCTTTACGGATTTTTTGCCATATGTGCGACTGATGAGTTCTATTTAATATAAATGATAGATACATCGATTATAAAGAAAACTAAAAGAATGAATAACACTAATTTTATATATAAAAGTGCATTATATCTACAGACATTAATATTTTTTAATAATTGGGATAGTGATAAATATTATTGACATAGCGCAATGATGCTTGCGATTGAATCTGTTTAATCTTTCTATTAAGGCAGGGTAATTGTTGTATGACAAGTATAAATTACAAATAATTTACATGAATTTCAATAAATTTATTTCATAAAATAAGATTTGATTAACAATTAATTAAATCTTATTATAATAAAAATTTTGTCATTGCGAATATGTTTCAGCGACAAAATTTTTCTTTTGTATTCGATATCCCAGTGTAATCGATTCAAATATTTCACGCCTTTGCGTACGAGACTGCCAGGAATTTCGGGAAGAAAGGTCTAAGCGGTTATGCAGAAAATAGGTTGAAGCTTTCTATTATGACAAAAACCTATCGAGTCATCCCGATATACATTTTCCTTTAAAGACAAAAAACCAATAACAAAGTAAATTCACAATTTCTTAACGTTTAACAATTCAGTTCGCTCATACGTTACGATTTAGCTGGGTAATTAACTTTATTACATACAATTATATATTATGTGCCAAAAAATTTTGCCATTATTTTTAGAATGTGTATATAATTTGTTAATTAATTTCTCATAGATGATATGTGCTATTCATTTAAAAAACTTAGGAAAATAAGGCATCTAATGGTTATAAATTTCAGCCGTGTAATTATAAGTTAATATAACGTAAAAATTTGATGTTAAAATTAAGAATAACGAAAAATATCTTATTTAAGCATTTGGTATCTCACCAAGGAGAAATTGTGTCCTGTACACAATTATTTAGTTTAAAAAATATTTTGATAATATTATATAAGGAACTTGGTAAATCTATATATGTATGTACGTATATATTTGCATAATTTAATAGCGATGTTAGCGATCACGCATCCTATAGTACGGCATTGCCGAAATATATCGTTTTAATATAGCGGCGTGTTTGCATCACGAGCAAATCCTCCGTAATATCCAGTGGCCGACCGTGTGTGGGAAGGGGGTGAATTTCGCGCGAGAGTGGACCATGTACTTTCGGGGTGGACGCCGGCCAAGCCAAGGCGGGCGCGGGGTGACTGCCGCCCCTAAAAGAAACATAAATAAGACAAATAGGGGCGATCGACAATAGAAAATATCGAATGTACAGAATGCTCCATAAATCGGAGGGGGCGAGGTTGAGCGAGGGTGGCGGCGATGGAGCGACGGGGCGCGGGAACTGGTCACCGTTTGCTATAAGGCGGCCGATCTTTTTATGTTCCAACGCGCTCCCTTTCGCTCCCTCAGAAATATATCTATGGCCAATATCCGCAACCATTTCCCGTGCACGTTTCCACTGCGGATTCGATATACTTGCTACGTCGAGTGTTAGTCGCTAAGTGTGCGCGGGTTTGTAGGTCTGTGTTTGTGTCCTTTTGCGCGAATGCGTGAAGAAAAATACGTGGGGAGAAGCGAAGAAGGGATCGCCGATGGAGGAAGCGTTTAACTATATTAATTGCGCGATTGTAATATTCTAAATGGCCGATATCTGCGTGCACGCTTTATAATGTTCTTTTTCAATGACTGCTT
>NW_027223671.1:0-10622 GCF_030449975.1 Polyergus mexicanus | reverse complement strand
AAGCAGTGGTATCAACGCAGAGTACTATATAGAAAACATTTCTCTATATATAAATTGTAACATTAACCATACAAACTTTAATGTATATGGTATACACATATATACACATATATACACATTATACAATTTGTATGATAAATGATACTATTTGTATAGAGAAATGTCGTATATATATGTATTCTTTATATAACTTTTTATTAAACAATTTAGTAATTATTTAATCATTCTCGGCCTGTCTCCGTCCACTCCTGGACGTAGGCCTCCTCCATTTCTCTCCATGTCTTCCTCTCTTGTGCTAATTGCATCCAGTTGACTCCTGCATGCCTTTGTGGTGGATAACCACCACAAAAGCTCAGGCGCGCGAAGAATATACACACTCCTGAGAACAACCAGCGATCACGCGCACGGCACATGAAACCGCGCGGCTGCTATCACGCGCCGAACACGAGCAAGTCGCAGGAACTTCGGGAGCCCACCGAAATGCGGCGCGAACCGAGAGCCGCTACCGGCAAGTGAAATCCGTTGAGTGACAGTATATAAGGACGTCAACGGAACGTGACGTCACTCCAGACCACGCAGGCAACCGTTACATCCTCGCCAGAAAGGAGTTACACTCCTCCCGGGACTCCTCCCGCGCTCCGGAAGTGGGGACCACCCCGGACGACCAAAACGGCACGGCACATCCAGTGGCGAGAGCGTCTGCCCTAACGCATACACCCGCGTTCAAACGGCCCTTTTCAGGGCCACAAACTATCCAATCTAAAAATAAACACTTGTATATAACTAGCGAATTTGTAATTACTTAAGAATATATTTCTGTACATAGTACATCGCACGTGTTCATTGAAGACCACCTCTCCACGACCACTCCCTGTTTGCGAATCAGAGTGTAAGGAAGTCAGCGAAGCTTCCCCGCAGACCCTCACACCTTTGGATGTCGTCGCACTACCTCATCTGTGGTCAGTCCACGCCTCTCACCGACACTCTGGGTCTCCAGCACAGGAGGCGCTTCGTCCATCTCTCGTCCTCGCGTCTGGCTATATGATCTGCCATTTGGATGTCGCTATACGTCTGATGACATCGGTGACGCCCGTCCTGCGTCTTATGTCCTCGTTTCTTATTCCGCCCCTCAGGCTGATTCGGAGCATTGACCTTTCCATTACTCTTTGACATACCTTGAGCGCGTTTGCATTGCGTCGAGTTAGTGCTACTGCTTCCAGGCCGTATGTCGCCACCGGCAGAACACAAGCTTCGTATACCTTTCGCTTAAAGTTCATAGGGGCTTTTGTGTTCCTGAGAATATAGCTCAGTCTGCCGAACGCGGTCCAACTCAATCCAACCCGTCTCGTGACCTCCGCTGTTTGGTTTTCTTGCCCAGCTTAACGTTATGTCCCAAGTATATGTACTCATCCACTGTTTGGATGGTTGCATCCCCAAGTGTGATCTGGGCTTTGCTAGTGGACATGATTTTGGTCTTCTGCATATTCATACTGAGTCCCACCGCCCTGGATGCCTCATCGAGCTCCCGTAGCATCGTGGCCAGCTCCGCTACATCGTTGCTTACCAGTACTATGTCATCCGCGAAACGGAGGTGATTCAAGAAAGTCCCGTCTATCATTATTCCTTTTTCCTCCCAAGATAGCTTTTTAAAGATGTATTCTAGCGCCAGAGTAAATAATTTCGGGGAGATCGTATCCCCCTGTCGGACTCCTCTTCTTATCGGTATCTTTTTTGTATATATGGCATAGTTGATCATGACTTCTAGTGTGGCCTGTTTACATATATACTTAATGAGGTTCGAGTATCTTGAGTCAATTCTTGTCATGTCCATTGCCTCCAAAATTGCCCAGGTCTCGACCGAGTCGAATGCCTTCTGGAAGTCTACGAATGCCAAACTGAGTGGGATGTTATATATTCTGTGCATTTTTCTATTAGTGTGTGCATGGTCTGTAAGTGGTCAACAGTACTGTATCCCTTTCTGAAGCCTGCTTGTTCAACCGGTTGGAAGAAGTCGAATTTATTTGTTAGTCGTTTTGTGATTATTTTTGACAGTAGTTTGTATATGACGCTGAGTAGGCTGATGGGCCTGTAATTTGTAATGTCAGCGGGGTCACTCTTTTTAAACAGTAGGATAACCTCGGCATTCTGCCAAACTTCTGAAATTTTCCCCTCTTCTAGGCATCTATTAAACAGCGCACACAATGCTCCTTCCAGTCTAGCTCCTCCCGCTTTTAGCATCTCATTTGTCACACGGTCTTGACCCGGGCTTCTACGATTCTTTAGCTCTTTCAGCGCTGCCCTGAGTTCCGGTCTCGTTATTTCCGGGATTTCTTCTGACCCCACATTCCTGACTTGGTTTCTCTGGGTGTTCTTCGATTTGGGGACAGATTCATTATATAGTTCTTCGTAGAAATCATGGATGATGTTCACAATATCGTCTTTCTCGTGCACTGTTATTCCATTGCTGTTTTTCATACAATGAATCCTTGTTCTTCCTTTGGCTAGTTTTGATCGAAGAACCTTAAGGGTCATTTTGTCTTCAATTGCCTGTTCTATTGCTCGCGTTCTATAAGCTCTCACGTCTTTGCGTATAGCCTTTTTTACTTCTTTGTTGAGTTGTTTGTATCTTGGGGAGTCTCTATTAACCCTTCTCCTATTCTCTATGAGTCTTGCCGTATTCGGAGTAATTTTGGAGCCCTTTCTAGCTCCGATTGCACATATTCTCTTTATGGCAAATTGAATGCTGCTGGTAATTTTAGAGGCTAGCGTGTCTAATGTCATCTGGCTGGATTCCTGTGTTGGGGACAGTTTCTTTTCCAATTGGGCTTGGTATTCCTGTTCCTTGTTCTTTAGCTCAGCCCTTGTTGGGCGTGGGTACCTTGACATCAGCTTCTTCCTCTCGGTCCGTGTGTTTATACGGAAGCACGCTCTTACCAACCTATACCAACAGGTCACTGCCGCTGTTGAAGCGATTCAGGACAGAGATATCCGTGCAAATTCCCTTATCTGAGCTGAGGATATAATCTATCTCGTTCCGCACTGTGTCGCCCGGACTCTTCCATGTCCACTTTCTTTGTGGTTTCTTTTGGAAAAATGTATTCATACAATATACTCCCTCTTTGTTGAGGAAGTCCATCAACATTTGACCTCTACTGTTCCGCGTGCTCATTCCAAAGTCGCCTATGCTCGGAGCGTCGGTCTGTGTTCGCCGCCCAATCTTGGCATTGAAATCGCCCATTATTATCGTAAAGTAGGCTTTCTCTGATGATCTTGCTTTTGTAAAATCTTCATAAAATTGCTCGATGTCCTCGTCCTGGGAAGAGCTCGTCGGAGCATACGCCTGGATGATTTGTAAATTGTATCTTTGGTTTAACATTACGTAGATGACTCGGTCCGAGACGGCCTTCATCTTATTAACCAGGTGTTTCCTCTTCTTGTGGACCAGGATTGCTACCTCGCCCACCTGTGTAGTGTTGGAGTTTCTCAGGAACAGTAGGTGCCCGGAACTCAACGTCACCGATGCCTCTCCTGCTCGCTGCGTCTCACTGACTCCGAAGACGTCCTATTTGATGTTTTCCAGTTCCTTTTCTAGGTCTGTCAGGTGTTCTTCACGGGAGTGGTGCACTTGGACACAGTATAATTGGACACGGTGCAAATGGACACGTTACAAATGGACACGAGATTTTGCACACGGTTCAATTGGACACAGTGCATTTGGACACAGTAATTTTGGATACAGTAGCTTTTGGACACATAAGAAAATACGCATCGTTTACTTGGATACCGCTCACTTGGACACTGTTCATTTGGACACCGTTCGTTTGGACACAGAAAGATGCGCACCGTTCATTTGGACACCGTTCGTTTGGACACCGTTATTTGCCCACCGTTCATTTGGACACCGTTTATTTGCCCATCGTTCGTTTGGACACCGTTCATTTGCCCACTGTTCGTTTGGACACCGTTCATTTGCCCACCGTTCGTTTGGACACCGTTCATTTGCCCACCGTTCGTTTGGACACCGTTCGTTTGGACACCAAAATTTGATTTAAGTTATACGACGTAATCCACACCAAATTTTTGTTTTAAATAAGAAATAGGTTTGGGTTAGGTTATATCTTCCGGAAGTGGAGCCCCCCCGCAGGGGGGGGGGGCGGAACCCACTGTATCCATGCATGACATCCAAATATGCGAAAGGCTAAACAAAGTGCTAAAAGCAATGTAAAATTAATGACATCAGTATCAGAGATATATAAGTATGAATATATTTTATTTTGACAGATATTATAACCTTCAAATGTATCTCCTTTTCACGATTTCATATTTTACATAGATTTACGAGTATAAAGTGTTATAAGAATACTGATTATATTTTCCCAAAATGATTTTTATTTCTCTCCATCTGTTGCATATTCAAACAAACAGTGTGCATGTTTCTGTGTACAAATGAACGGTGTCCAAACGAACGGTGGGCAAATGAACGGTGTCCAAACGAACAGTGGGCAAATGAACGGTGTCCAAACGAACGGTGGGCAAATGAACGGTGTCCAAACGAACGGTGGGCAAATAACGATGTCCAAACGAACGGTGTCCAAATGAACGGTGCGCGTCTTTCTGTGTCCAAACGAACGGTGTCCAAATAAACAGTGTCCAAGTGAGCGGTGTCCAAGTAAACGATGCGTATTTTCTTACGTGTCCAGAAGCTACTGTATCCAAAATTACTGTGTCCAAATGCACTGTGTCCAATTGAACCGTGTGCACAATCTCGTGTCCATTTGTAACGTGTCCATTTGCACCGTGTCCAATTGTACTGTGTCCAAGTGAAGGCCACTCGTTCTTCACACCTCATTGTACGGATGTTGTAGGTTGCTATACAGGGTGTTTCAGAACAACTATCCTTAAAAACGTATTCCTGATACTATTCTAAGACGATTTTTCCTTTACCAAAATTTGAATTAAAGCGTAATTTTTGAGTTATAAGCAAAAATAGTTAGCAAATCACGCGTCGAGTACAGAAGGCAGGCAGGAGCGACGCGGCGCGCCGCAGCTGATCGTCCAATTACCACCGCATGAGTCGCTAACTATTTTATTTTATAACATAAAATTATGCTTTAAATAAAATTTTGATAAAGAAAAAAATGTTTTAGAATTACGTCAGGTGTACGTGTTTCTTAAAATAACGTCACTTTAGCAAAAGTTGTTCCGGATCGCCGCTCGTCGGACGCTGCAATCAGCTGATTGCTACACGCGATGTGTATGGCGGAGTAAAATGCATTCATTTAATGTCTTCCATCTAATTTCTATCATGTTATTTGAATGCATAGCTTTTGACAGTGTATTATTTTTTTGATAGTACCAAGTAATAATTTTGATTTTTCTAACATTTGTTGTTATACGAAAAAAAATTAAAGGAATATATTTTTATCAAAATCTAAGATGAGAAATTAAATATTTATCAATAAATTTTTAATGTATTTATGGTTAGGAAATCTGTCATATTAACGAAATACAGCGATGTTAGGGCTACGTTCGGAAACACCATCTGTGTGCACATGAGCGTTACTCTACTTTGTTATTTACTAAAAGTTGAACAAACATAGAACAAAGCTCACGTGTACACGGATGATTTTTCCAAACGCAGCCCAGCATGCGTCGTAATAGATATAACCTTAAGCCAGTATCAGACTACGTATTGAAGATTGAAATTTGACCAATCAAGATGAAAGGAACTAAAATTTCCTTGCCCTGATTGGTCAAATTTCAATCTCTGTGCATACTCTGATATGGGCTTTAGAACATATATAACTGGAAGAGGAATAGCAAGCTGAAATTTGTCCAAAGGAAGTAAGAAAAAAAATCATAGTTGGCTCTCTCTTGAGTAACTGCTCGAAAGTGCGTATGCGCGCCATTTGTTGACGCATACAAGCATCGTATCCATCGTATCTGTAGATATACATGTTTCAACATGTGACTAATGTAATCTTTAGCCTATCACACACAAATTGACATAGCTGCATATGCATAGCATAAAACCCTCTGGACCAATGAGCATCGAAATAAAATCGCCATATTGATTTACATAGCATGCTCATTGGTCCAGATGGTCTTACACTATGCATATGCAGCTATGTTAATTTATGTGCGATAAGGCCATCACACACAAAATTCCGTAAGGACGTAAGATGTAAGCATAAGAAAATTGACCAATCCCAATCGAGTATTGGGCTTTCCGTCAAAGTGGAGGGATTACGGAGAGCCAAATACTCGATTGGGATTGGTCGATTTTCTTACATCTTATGTCCTTACGGAATTTTGTGTGTGATGGCCTATAGCCCTTATTTTTTAGTGGCCAAACCGGCCAAGCAAACGCATGCGCACGTTTGAGTAGTTACAAAAGAAAGGCAACTATGATTTTCTTTCTCACTTCCTCCGGACATGTTTTTTTTTCGAGAACAAGAGACATTCCTCTTATATTTATATATGTTCTAAGGATATAACCCGCATGTATATACAGAGGCTAGTACATAGTATATCTAGACCGACCGTTTACTTTTATTTAAGTAGTGGGGATAAAGGTATACGTAGAAAAGGACACACTCTGTTCCGTGTAAGGTTACATATAAGAAGGTTAAGTCCCGAAACCCATAATGCATTGCAAAGAATCGACGTGTGCGCAGTCGCTATTGAAAAGAGATGCTAAATATTGAAAAAAGATGCCAAATAAGGTAGACTTGTTATTATATATATATATATATATATATTGGCTCTCGCGGCCTTTCGCAATGCATCATGGGTTCTTGGATGACATACACACTTTCAATATATGACTTAACCTTCTTTTATATAACCTTACTTTCGTGCTTCTTGCGTTCTCTTTCGCTATGCTACGTGCAAGCAAGAGAGAACGCAAGGAGCACGAAATAGAGTGTGTTCTTTTCTACAAGCACTTCGGCCTTCACTCCTCAACATGTCGATATACTATGTCTATGGGCTAGTATTCATAATCCATTTTTATATTTAAGATCATCTTAAGTCTTAAGGCCCTTGCACAATGCTAGGCGATAGCGATAGCGATAGGCGATAGCGATAGCAATAAAAATAGAAACAGAAAACTCCAACACTGGAGAATGCATATGCAAATGCAGAATGTTATTCTCTGCAGAGAATGTTATTCTTAACTATAGTCTTAATTAGTGTTAGATTATTTTCTTTTCTGTCGCGAAAAACTGCAATATAATATACATATTTTTTTCATTTTTAGTGCATTCATATTGTATTAAATAATGAACACTGCAATAAAATCTTGATGGAATTGATACAGCGGCATAGCGTTTTATGTACTGTGCACGCGCATTCAACTACGGTTTAAACTTGTATTATTAACCTATTCCTATTTACATAATTGTTTATGTTACACATGATACGATGATATGTTATATTTTCCACATTTACATATCTCATATTGAAGAATAACACTATTAAGTGATAATAAATGCTATTATGTTTTTTGTTAATTCATATGATATTAATGTGTATAGCAATATTTGTAAATTTTCATTAATATATAAGAAAATCGGACCATTTATATAAGTATCCTCAAAAACACTGTTATACAAGGTGTCCCATTTTAAAGGACCCACTCAAATATCTCAGAAACACTGCGTTAAATCGAAAAATGTTTCAAACAAAAGTTGTGTGGCTTCAAAAGGGCCATAAGATGGTGACAATGATTTGACTTTGGAAAATCATTTGAAGGTCATGTGAAGGTCAACTTTAAAATCTTAAATGGAAACCCCCATTTTTATTTAGTATTCTTGTAGCTGACATCGAGAGCTTTCCAAAACACTATAATAAAGTATTTTTTCATTAAGTACTTTTTGAGTTATTTTATATTTTAATCTGACATATTTTGATATAACAAATAAAATATTTCATAAAATATTCACTTTTCGATAATTTTACCGTAATACTTCTATGTACAGAATAATAAGACGAATTAATTAGTGCCAAAAAAACAAATAATTGTTTAAAAAAATACATTGTAAATAATTTTTTTAAAAACAATTTTTTCGTCACCGGTAAGATGCAGGTGTCGTGAACCTTTCTCTTGAGGTTTGTGGGGATTCTAGGGTTCCTCAGAATGTAGCTGAGTTTCTCGAACGCTGCCCAAGTTAAGCCTATTTGCCTGGTGATCTCGGCTGTTTGGTTTTCTTTTCCAAGCTTGATGTTGTGTCCCAGATATACGTATTCTTCGACTATTTCTAGAGTGTGATTGTCAATAGTGACAACCATATTCTTCGGACTCATGATCTTAGTCTTCTGGAGATTCATTTTTAGACCAACAGCTTGTGAGGCCTCCTTCAGTTCCTAGAGCATGCTCTCGAATTCCCCGGCGCCGCTACTTATGAGGATGATATCATCTGCAAATCGCAGGTGGTTCAAGCGCTTCCCATCTATGTTGATGCCCTTTTGCTCCCATTTCAGGTTCTTGAAGATGTCCTCTATGAACAGCTTAGGCGAGATGGTGTCCTCTTGTCTAACACCCCTCCCGACCGGTACCTTCCCCGTGACCCAATCTTCCTCCATCTTGACATGCAGCGTGGCGTGTTCGTAGATATGCCTGATTAAGTTGGAGTATCTGGAGTCAATGCGTGCATTATCCATCTCTCAGCACTGCCCAGGTCTCTATGGAATCGAAGGCTTTCTGGTAGTCCACGAAAGCTAGGCGTGTATTACGTGCACTTTTCAATTAGTGTGCGTACCGCTTGAATATGGTCGGTCGTGCTGTAACCTTTTCTAAAGCCTGCTTGCTCGACTGGTTGGTAGAAGTCGAGTCTCTGGCTAAGGCGATTTGTAATGATTTTGGTCAACAACTTATAGAATATTGAGAGTAAACTGATCGGCCTGTAATTTTCCATATTTGTGCAATCGCCTTTCTTGAAGAGCAGAATGACCTCTGCGTTCTGCCATGAGTCCGGAATTTTCCCTTTGTCGAGACATTTGTTGAGCAAAATCAGAAGTGCCTTTTCCAGAATCTCTCCTCCGCTTTCAACATTTCGCTCGTAACGAGGTCCTCTCCTGGCGCCTTGCAGTTCTTCGTTTGTCTCAGGGCTTCTCTTAATTCCGGTTCATCAATTTGCTGCAGATCCTCGGACCCTACGTTCTGGACACTTCGTCTTGGTTCAGCCCGTTGATATTGTTGGACTGGGCTGTATAGCCCACCATAGAAATCTTCAATAACTGCTGCGACTTAGCCCTTATCGGTGACCACTTCGCCGCCCTCATTCTTCATCCTGTGGATTACCAGCTTTCCCCTTGACATATTGGTCGCAAGACTTCATGTTATCCGCAATGGCTTCGTTGATTTGTTGCGTATTGTAGGCTCTGTGATCCCTTCTAATTGCCTTTTGCACAGCCTTGTTGAAATCTCTGTATCTTGGTGAGTCTCTGTCAGTGTTGCTCCGCTCTTCAATAAGTCTCTCAGTATCCGGGCTGATTTTTGGGTTTCTCCGTGGGCGAAGTGAACATACTTGTTTCACGGCAGTTCGGATGCTGCTCGTGATCTTACTTGTCAGCTTTTTGAGCGGCAATCCTTTTAGATCCTCGACTGGACAAAGCTTTCTCTCGATGTAAGTGTTATACTCTTCTTCCTTCCCCTTTAGCTCAGCCATAGTTGGTCGTATTTTCTTCTCCATTAACCTTTTTCGCTCTAGGCGAGTGTCTACTTGTATCTTGGCCCGCACCAGTCTGTGGTCGCTGCCAGTGTCAAAGCGGTTCAAGACTGACACATCAACACAAATGCGTTTATCAGTGACCAGAACGTAACCAATTTCATTTTTGGTGCTGTTCTCTGAGCTTTTCCATGTCCATTTTCTCTTAGGATGTTTTTTGAAGAAGGTATTCATGCAGTAGATTTTTTCTTTGCTGAGGAAGTTCCTCATTTCTTGGCCACGCTGGTTTCGTTCCCCCAAACCGAAGGTGCCAATGTACGGAGGATCCATTTGGGTATTCTGTCCAATTTTTGAGTTGAAGTCGCCCATCATTATAGTGAATCTTGTTTTTTCGGTGCTCTTTGTTGTTGTCAGGTCTTCTAAAAATTTTTCATGTTCTTCGTTTGTAGAGACTGACGTGGGTGCATATGCCTGTATTACCTGAATGTTGCACTTGCTGTTCAGTTTTATCACAAGGTAGAGTACTCTCGCCGATATCGCTCTTGTCTTGGTCACGAAGTGTTTGATCTTTTTATTTATCAGTAGGGCCACGCCGCCAACGTGTGCATTCACATCTGAGTTTTTCATCTGAAGAGGACATGTCCAGATTTCAGGGTGGTGACCGTTTCGCCCTTCAGTCTGGTTTCACTCAAACCGATGACGTCCCACTTGATCTTGTTCAGTTCCTCCTCCAGCATGGAGAGATGTTCTTCAAGTCTCATTGTGCGGATATTGTATCCAGCAATGTATAGCGTCTAGTTACTTGTTTTCTTTTTCACTATTAGTCGAGCTTTTGCCTCCCCCAGAATCTCCGAGGCAGACTGTCGTGACAGTGCAAGATTTTGAGATTGCAACTCTACTCGCCTGGGGTAATTTGTTTTAGAGTTCGACATTTTCATGAGATAAGAAGGT
>NW_027223670.1:0-10978 GCF_030449975.1 Polyergus mexicanus | reverse complement strand
AAGCAGTGGTATCAACGCAGAGTACTGTTCATTAATTCTAGTAGTTATAGGGTTTATATTAATTCTAATAGTTACAAAATGCATATAGAAAACATTTCTCTATATATAAATTGTAACATTAACCATACAAACTTTAATGTATATGGTATACACATATATACACATATATACACATTATACAATTTGTATGATAAATGATACTATTTGTATAGAGAAATGTCGTATATATATGTATTCTTTATATAACTTTTTATTAAACAATTTAGTAATTATTTAATCATTCTCGGCCTGTCTCCGTCCACTCCTGGACGTAGGCCTCCTCCATTTCTCTCCATGTCTTCCTCTCTTGTGCTAATTGCATCCAGTTGACTCCTGCATGCCTTTGTGGTGGATAACCACCACAAAAGCTCAGGCGCGCGAAGAATATACACACTCCTGAGAACAACCAGCGATCACGCGCACGGCACATGAAACCGCGCGGCTGCTATCACGCGCCGAACACGAGCAAGTCGCAGGAACTTCGGGAGCCCACCGAAATGCGGCGCGAACCGAGAGCCGCTACCGGCAAGTGAAATCCGTTGAGTGACAGTATATAAGGACGTCAACGGAACGTGACGTCACTCCAGACCACGCAGGCAACCGTTACATCCTCGCCAGAAAGGAGTTACACTCCTCCCGGGACTCCTCCCGCGCTCCGGAAGTGGGGACCACCCCGGACGACCAAAACGGCACGGCACATCCAGTGGCGAGAGCGTCTGCCCTAACGCATACACCCGCGTTCAAACGGCCCTTTTCAGGGCCACAAACTATCCAATCTAAAAATAAACACTTGTATATAACTAGCGAATTTGTAATTACTTAAGAATATATTTCTGTACATAGTACATCGCACGTGTTCATTGAAGACCACCTCTCCACGACCACTCCCTGTTTGCGAATCAGAGTGTAAGGAAGTCAGCGAAGCTTCCCCGCAGACCCTCACACCTTTGGATGTCGTCGCACTACCTCATCTGTGGTCAGTCCACGCCTCTCACCGACACTCTGGGTCTCCAGCACAGGAGGCGCTTCGTCCATCTCTCGTCCTCGCGTCTGGCTATATGATCTGCCATTTGGATGTCGCTATACGTCTGATGACATCGGTGACGCCCGTCCTGCGTCTTATGTCCTCGTTTCTTATTCCGCCCCTCAGGCTGATTCGGAGCATTGACCTTTCCATTACTCTTTGACATACCTTGAGCGCGTTTGCATTGCGTCGAGTTAGTGCTACTGCTTCCAGGCCGTATGTCGCCACCGGCAGAACACAAGCTTCGTATACCTTTCGCTTAAAGTTCATAGGGGCTTTTGTGTTCCTGAGAATATAGCTCAGTCTGCCGAACGCGGTCCAACTCAATCCAACCCGTCTCGTGACCTCCGCTGTTTGGTTTTCTTGCCCAGCTTAACGTTATGTCCCAAGTATATGTACTCATCCACTGTTTGGATGGTTGCATCCCCAAGTGTGATCTGGGCTTTGCTAGTGGACATGATTTTGGTCTTCTGCATATTCATACTGAGTCCCACCGCCCTGGATGCCTCATCGAGCTCCCGTAGCATCGTGGCCAGCTCCGCTACATCGTTGCTTACCAGTACTATGTCATCCGCGAAACGGAGGTGATTCAAGAAAGTCCCGTCTATCATTATTCCTTTTTCCTCCCAAGATAGCTTTTTAAAGATGTATTCTAGCGCCAGAGTAAATAATTTCGGGGAGATCGTATCCCCCTGTCGGACTCCTCTTCTTATCGGTATCTTTTTTGTATATATGGCATAGTTGATCATGACTTCTAGTGTGGCCTGTTTACATATATACTTAATGAGGTTCGAGTATCTTGAGTCAATTCTTGTCATGTCCATTGCCTCCAAAATTGCCCAGGTCTCGACCGAGTCGAATGCCTTCTGGAAGTCTACGAATGCCAAACTGAGTGGGATGTTATATATTCTGTGCATTTTTCTATTAGTGTGTGCATGGTCTGTAAGTGGTCAACAGTACTGTATCCCTTTCTGAAGCCTGCTTGTTCAACCGGTTGGAAGAAGTCGAATTTATTTGTTAGTCGTTTTGTGATTATTTTTGACAGTAGTTTGTATATGACGCTGAGTAGGCTGATGGGCCTGTAATTTGTAATGTCAGCGGGGTCACTCTTTTTAAACAGTAGGATAACCTCGGCATTCTGCCAAACTTCTGAAATTTTCCCCTCTTCTAGGCATCTATTAAACAGCGCACACAATGCTCCTTCCAGTCTAGCTCCTCCCGCTTTTAGCATCTCATTTGTCACACGGTCTTGACCCGGGCTTCTACGATTCTTTAGCTCTTTCAGCGCTGCCCTGAGTTCCGGTCTCGTTATTTCCGGGATTTCTTCTGACCCCACATTCCTGACTTGGTTTCTCTGGGTGTTCTTCGATTTGGGGACAGATTCATTATATAGTTCTTCGTAGAAATCATGGATGATGTTCACAATATCGTCTTTCTCGTGCACTGTTATTCCATTGCTGTTTTTCATACAATGAATCCTTGTTCTTCCTTTGGCTAGTTTTGATCGAAGAACCTTAAGGGTCATTTTGTCTTCAATTGCCTGTTCTATTGCTCGCGTTCTATAAGCTCTCACGTCTTTGCGTATAGCCTTTTTTACTTCTTTGTTGAGTTGTTTGTATCTTGGGGAGTCTCTATTAACCCTTCTCCTATTCTCTATGAGTCTTGCCGTATTCGGAGTAATTTTGGAGCCCTTTCTAGCTCCGATTGCACATATTCTCTTTATGGCAAATTGAATGCTGCTGGTAATTTTAGAGGCTAGCGTGTCTAATGTCATCTGGCTGGATTCCTGTGTTGGGGACAGTTTCTTTTCCAATTGGGCTTGGTATTCCTGTTCCTTGTTCTTTAGCTCAGCCCTTGTTGGGCGTGGGTACCTTGACATCAGCTTCTTCCTCTCGGTCCGTGTGTTTATACGGAAGCACGCTCTTACCAACCTATACCAACAGGTCACTGCCGCTGTTGAAGCGATTCAGGACAGAGATATCCGTGCAAATTCCCTTATCTGAGCTGAGGATATAATCTATCTCGTTCCGCACTGTGTCGCCCGGACTCTTCCATGTCCACTTTCTTTGTGGTTTCTTTTGGAAAAATGTATTCATACAATATACTCCCTCTTTGTTGAGGAAGTCCATCAACATTTGACCTCTACTGTTCCGCGTGCTCATTCCAAAGTCGCCTATGCTCGGAGCGTCGGTCTGTGTTCGCCGCCCAATCTTGGCATTGAAATCGCCCATTATTATCGTAAAGTAGGCTTTCTCTGATGATCTTGCTTTTGTAAAATCTTCATAAAATTGCTCGATGTCCTCGTCCTGGGAAGAGCTCGTCGGAGCATACGCCTGGATGATTTGTAAATTGTATCTTTGGTTTAACATTACGTAGATGACTCGGTCCGAGACGGCCTTCATCTTATTAACCAGGTGTTTCCTCTTCTTGTGGACCAGGATTGCTACCTCGCCCACCTGTGTAGTGTTGGAGTTTCTCAGGAACAGTAGGTGCCCGGAACTCAACGTCACCGATGCCTCTCCTGCTCGCTGCGTCTCACTGACTCCGAAGACGTCCTATTTGATGTTTTCCAGTTCCTTTTCTAGGTCTGTCAGGTGTTCTTCACGGGAGTGGTGCACTTGGACACAGTATAATTGGACACGGTGCAAATGGACACGTTACAAATGGACACGAGATTTTGCACACGGTTCAATTGGACACAGTGCATTTGGACACAGTAATTTTGGATACAGTAGCTTTTGGACACATAAGAAAATACGCATCGTTTACTTGGATACCGCTCACTTGGACACTGTTCATTTGGACACCGTTCGTTTGGACACAGAAAGATGCGCACCGTTCATTTGGACACCGTTCGTTTGGACACCGTTATTTGCCCACCGTTCATTTGGACACCGTTTATTTGCCCATCGTTCGTTTGGACACCGTTCATTTGCCCACTGTTCGTTTGGACACCGTTCATTTGCCCACCGTTCGTTTGGACACCGTTCATTTGCCCACCGTTCGTTTGGACACCGTTCGTTTGGACACCAAAATTTGATTTAAGTTATACGACGTAATCCACACCAAATTTTTGTTTTAAATAAGAAATAGGTTTGGGTTAGGTTATATCTTCCGGAAGTGGAGCCCCCCCGCAGGGGGGGGGGGGCGGAACCCACTGTATCCATGCATGACATCCAAATATGCGAAAGGCTAAACAAAGTGCTAAAAGCAATGTAAAATTAATGACATCAGTATCAGAGATATATAAGTATGAATATATTTTATTTTGACAGATATTATAACCTTCAAATGTATCTCCTTTTCACGATTTCATATTTTACATAGATTTACGAGTATAAAGTGTTATAAGAATACTGATTATATTTTCCCAAAATGATTTTTATTTCTCTCCATCTGTTGCATATTCAAACAAACAGTGTGCATGTTTCTGTGTACAAATGAACGGTGTCCAAACGAACGGTGGGCAAATGAACGGTGTCCAAACGAACAGTGGGCAAATGAACGGTGTCCAAACGAACGGTGGGCAAATGAACGGTGTCCAAACGAACGGTGGGCAAATAACGATGTCCAAACGAACGGTGTCCAAATGAACGGTGCGCGTCTTTCTGTGTCCAAACGAACGGTGTCCAAATAAACAGTGTCCAAGTGAGCGGTGTCCAAGTAAACGATGCGTATTTTCTTACGTGTCCAGAAGCTACTGTATCCAAAATTACTGTGTCCAAATGCACTGTGTCCAATTGAACCGTGTGCACAATCTCGTGTCCATTTGTAACGTGTCCATTTGCACCGTGTCCAATTGTACTGTGTCCAAGTGAAGGCCACTCGTTCTTCACACCTCATTGTACGGATGTTGTAGGTTGCTATACAGGGTGTTTCAGAACAACTATCCTTAAAAACGTATTCCTGATACTATTCTAAGACGATTTTTCCTTTACCAAAATTTGAATTAAAGCGTAATTTTTGAGTTATAAGCAAAAATAGTTAGCAAATCACGCGTCGAGTACAGAAGGCAGCCAGGAGCGACGCGGCGCGCCGCAGCTGATCGTCCAATTACCACCGCATGAGTCGCTAACTATTTTATTTTATAACATAAAATTATGCTTTAAATAAAATTTTGATAAAGAAAAAAATGTTTTAGAATTACGTCAGGTGTACGTGTTTCTTAAAATAACGTCACTTTAGCAAAAGTTGTTCCGGATCGCCGCTCGTCGGACGCTGCAATCAGCTGATTGCTACACGCGATGTGTATGGCGGAGTAAAATGCATTCATTTAATGTCTTCCATCTAATTTCTATCATGTTATTTGAATGCATAGCTTTTGACAGTGTATTATTTTTTTGATAGTACCAAGTAATAATTTTGATTTTTCTAACATTTGTTGTTATACGAAAAAAAATTAAAGGAATATATTTTTATCAAAATCTAAGATGAGAAATTAAATATTTATCAATAAATTTTTAATGTATTTATGGTTAGGAAATCTGTCATATTAACGAAATACAGCGATGTTAGGGCTACGTTCGGAAACACCATCTGTGTGCACATGAGCGTTACTCTACTTTGTTATTTACTAAAAGTTGAACAAACATAGAACAAAGCTCACGTGTACACGGATGATTTTTCCAAACGCAGCCCAGCATGCGTCGTAATAGATATAACCTTAAGCCAGTATCAGACTACGTATTGAAGATTGAAATTTGACCAATCAAGATGAAAGGAACTAAAATTTCCTTGCCCTGATTGGTCAAATTTCAATCTCTGTGCATACTCTGATATGGGCTTTAGAACATATATAACTGGAAGAGGAATAGCAAGCTGAAATTTGTCCAAAGGAAGTAAGAAAAAAAATCATAGTTGGCTCTCTCTTGAGTAACTGCTCGAAAGTGCGTATGCGCGCCATTTGTTGACGCATACAAGCATCGTATCCATCGTATCTGTAGATATACATGTTTCAACATGTGACTAATGTAATCTTTAGCCTATCACACACAAATTGACATAGCTGCATATGCATAGCATAAAACCCTCTGGACCAATGAGCATCGAAATAAAATCGCCATATTGATTTACATAGCATGCTCATTGGTCCAGATGGTCTTACACTATGCATATGCAGCTATGTTAATTTATGTGCGATAAGGCCATCACACACAAAATTCCGTAAGGACGTAAGATGTAAGCATAAGAAAATTGACCAATCCCAATCGAGTATTGGGCTTTCCGTCAAAGTGGAGGGATTACGGAGAGCCAAATACTCGATTGGGATTGGTCGATTTTCTTACATCTTATGTCCTTACGGAATTTTGTGTGTGATGGCCTATAGCCCTTATTTTTTAGTGGCCAAACCGGCCAAGCAAACGCATGCGCACGTTTGAGTAGTTACAAAAGAAAGGCAACTATGATTTTCTTTCTCACTTCCTCCGGACATGTTTTTTTTTCGAGAACAAGAGACATTCCTCTTATATTTATATATGTTCTAAGGATATAACCCGCATGTATATACAGAGGCTAGTACATAGTATATCTAGACCGACCGTTTACTTTTATTTAAGTAGTGGGGATAAAGGTATACGTAGAAAAGGACACACTCTGTTCCGTGTAAGGTTACATATAAGAAGGTTAAGTCCCGAAACCCATAATGCATTGCAAAGAATCGACGTGTGCGCAGTCGCTATTGAAAAGAGATGCTAAATATTGAAAAAAGATGCCAAATAAGGTAGACTTGTTATTATATATATATATATATATATATTGGCTCTCGCGGCCTTTCGCAATGCATCATGGGTTCTTGGATGACATACACACTTTCAATATATGACTTAACCTTCTTTTATATAACCTTACTTTCGTGCTTCTTGCGTTCTCTTTCGCTATGCTACGTGCAAGCAAGAGAGAACGCAAGGAGCACGAAATAGAGTGTGTTCTTTTCTACAAGCACTTCGGCCTTCACTCCTCAACATGTCGATATACTATGTCTATGGGCTAGTATTCATAATCCATTTTTATATTTAAGATCATCTTAAGTCTTAAGGCCCTTGCACAATGCTAGGCGATAGCGATAGCGATAGGCGATAGCGATAGCAATAAAAATAGAAACAGAAAACTCCAACACTGGAGAATGCATATGCAAATGCAGAATGTTATTCTCTGCAGAGAATGTTATTCTTAACTATAGTCTTAATTAGTGTTAGATTATTTTCTTTTCTGTCGCGAAAAACTGCAATATAATATACATATTTTTTTCATTTTTAGTGCATTCATATTGTATTAAATAATGAACACTGCAATAAAATCTTGATGGAATTGATACAGCGGCATAGCGTTTTATGTACTGTGCACGCGCATTCAACTACGGTTTAAACTTGTATTATTAACCTATTCCTATTTACATAATTGTTTATGTTACACATGATACGATGATATGTTATATTTTCCACATTTACATATCTCATATTGAAGAATAACACTATTAAGTGATAATAAATGCTATTATGTTTTTTGTTAATTCATATGATATTAATGTGTATAGCAATATTTGTAAATTTTCATTAATATATAAGAAAATCGGACCATTTATATAAGTATCCTCAAAAACACTGTTATACAAGGTGTCCCATTTTAAAGGACCCACTCAAATATCTCAGAAACACTGCGTTAAATCGAAAAATGTTTCAAACAAAAGTTGTGTGGCTTCAAAAGGGCCATAAGATGGTGACAATGATTTGACTTTGGAAAATCATTTGAAGGTCATGTGAAGGTCAACTTTAAAATCTTAAATGGAAACCCCCATTTTTATTTAGTATTCTTGTAGCTGACATCGAGAGCTTTCCAAAACACTATAATAAAGTATTTTTTCATTAAGTACTTTTTGAGTTATTTTATATTTTAATCTGACATATTTTGATATAACAAATAAAATATTTCATAAAATATTCACTTTTCGATAATTTTACCGTAATACTTCTATGTACAGAATAATAAGACGAATTAATTAGTGCCAAAAAAACAAATAATTGTTTAAAAAAATACATTGTAAATAATTTTTTTAAAAACAATTTTTTCGTCACCGGTAAGATGCAGGTGTCGTGAACCTTTCTCTTGAGGTTTGTGGGGATTCTAGGGTTCCTCAGAATGTAGCTGAGTTTCTCGAACGCTGCCCAAGTTAAGCCTATTTGCCTGGTGATCTCGGCTGTTTGGTTTTCTTTTCCAAGCTTGATGTTGTGTCCCAGATATACGTATTCTTCGACTATTTCTAGAGTGTGATTGTCAATAGTGACAACCATATTCTTCGGACTCATGATCTTAGTCTTCTGGAGATTCATTTTTAGACCAACAGCTTGTGAGGCCTCCTTCAGTTCCTAGAGCATGCTCTCGAATTCCCCGGCGCCGCTACTTATGAGGATGATATCATCTGCAAATCGCAGGTGGTTCAAGCGCTTCCCATCTATGTTGATGCCCTTTTGCTCCCATTTCAGGTTCTTGAAGATGTCCTCTATGAACAGCTTAGGCGAGATGGTGTCCTCTTGTCTAACACCCCTCCCGACCGGTACCTTCCCCGTGACCCAATCTTCCTCCATCTTGACATGCAGCGTGGCGTGTTCGTAGATATGCCTGATTAAGTTGGAGTATCTGGAGTCAATGCGTGCATTATCCATCTCTCAGCACTGCCCAGGTCTCTATGGAATCGAAGGCTTTCTGGTAGTCCACGAAAGCTAGGCGTGTATTACGTGCACTTTTCAATTAGTGTGCGTACCGCTTGAATATGGTCGGTCGTGCTGTAACCTTTTCTAAAGCCTGCTTGCTCGACTGGTTGGTAGAAGTCGAGTCTCTGGCTAAGGCGATTTGTAATGATTTTGGTCAACAACTTATAGAATATTGAGAGTAAACTGATCGGCCTGTAATTTTCCATATTTGTGCAATCGCCTTTCTTGAAGAGCAGAATGACCTCTGCGTTCTGCCATGAGTCCGGAATTTTCCCTTTGTCGAGACATTTGTTGAGCAAAATCAGAAGTGCCTTTTCCAGAATCTCTCCTCCGCTTTCAACATTTCGCTCGTAACGAGGTCCTCTCCTGGCGCCTTGCAGTTCTTCGTTTGTCTCAGGGCTTCTCTTAATTCCGGTTCATCAATTTGCTGCAGATCCTCGGACCCTACGTTCTGGACACTTCGTCTTGGTTCAGCCCGTTGATATTGTTGGACTGGGCTGTATAGCCCACCATAGAAATCTTCAATAACTGCTGCGACTTAGCCCTTATCGGTGACCACTTCGCCGCCCTCATTCTTCATCCTGTGGATTACCAGCTTTCCCCTTGACATATTGGTCGCAAGACTTCATGTTATCCGCAATGGCTTCGTTGATTTGTTGCGTATTGTAGGCTCTGTGATCCCTTCTAATTGCCTTTTGCACAGCCTTGTTGAAATCTCTGTATCTTGGTGAGTCTCTGTCAGTGTTGCTCCGCTCTTCAATAAGTCTCTCAGTATCCGGGCTGATTTTTGGGTTTCTCCGTGGGCGAAGTGAACATACTTGTTTCACGGCAGTTCGGATGCTGCTCGTGATCTTACTTGTCAGCTTTTTGAGCGGCAATCCTTTTAGATCCTCGACTGGACAAAGCTTTCTCTCGATGTAAGTGTTATACTCTTCTTCCTTCCCCTTTAGCTCAGCCATAGTTGGTCGTATTTTCTTCTCCATTAACCTTTTTCGCTCTAGGCGAGTGTCTACTTGTATCTTGGCCCGCACCAGTCTGTGGTCGCTGCCAGTGTCAAAGCGGTTCAAGACTGACACATCAACACAAATGCGTTTATCAGTGACCAGAACGTAACCAATTTCATTTTTGGTGCTGTTCTCTGAGCTTTTCCATGTCCATTTTCTCTTAGGATGTTTTTTGAAGAAGGTATTCATGCAGTAGATTTTTTCTTTGCTGAGGAAGTTCCTCATTTCTTGGCCACGCTGGTTTCGTTCCCCCAAACCGAAGGTGCCAATGTACGGAGGATCCATTTGGGTATTCTGTCCAATTTTTGAGTTGAAGTCGCCCATCATTATAGTGAATCTTGTTTTTTCGGTGCTCTTTGTTGTTGTCAGGTCTTCTAAAAATTTTTCATGTTCTTCGTTTGTAGAGACTGACGTGGGTGCATATGCCTGTATTACCTGAATGTTGCACTTGCTGTTCAGTTTTATCACAAGGTAGAGTACTCTCGCCGATATCGCTCTTGTCTTGGTCACGAAGTGTTTGATCTTTTTATTTATCAGTAGGGCCACGCCGCCAACGTGTGCATTCACATCTGAGTTTTTCATCTGAAGAGGACATGTCCAGATTTCAGGGTGGTGACCGTTTCGCCCTTCAGTCTGGTTTCACTCAAACCGATGACGTCCCACTTGATCTTGTTCAGTTCCTCCTCCAGCATGGAGAGATGTTCTTCAAGTCTCATTGTGCGGATATTGTATCCAGCAATGTATAGCGTCTAGTTACTTGTTTTCTTTTTCACTATTAGTCGAGCTTTTGCCTCCCCCAGAATCTCCGAGGCAGACTGTCGTGACAGTGCAAGATTTTGAGATTGCAACTCTACTCGCCTGGGGTAATTTGTTTTAGAGTTCGACATTTTCATGAGATAAGAAGGTGTTGGCAATTAAAACGCCTCGCTTGCCGAGCGTGGTGGCGAGTACCTGTTGGTCCACGGGAGCTGTTTTATTTCACTCTTACCCTTCAAGCAAGCTTGACGAGCATTCCCCTATACATATGTATACCCAGCAAACATAGAATATATCTGTCATATAACATAGATCTCAGACAGCACAAGGATGTCCTTAGGACGTCCAAAAGGCATCCAGGACATACATGTAAGATATCCTGAGGATATCCTATTTTAGTCCTCGGATCTCCTCTGGATGTCCTGAGGAAGAATAAATGATAGCCGAAT
>NW_027223669.1:7500-10981 GCF_030449975.1 Polyergus mexicanus | reverse complement strand
AAGCAGTGGTATCAACGCAGAGTACTCAATTTGCCGACTTCCCTTACCTACATTATTCTATCGACTAGAGGCTCTTTACCTTGGAGACCTGCTGCGGATATGGGTACGAACCGGCGCGACACCTCCACGTGGCCCTCTCCTGGATTTTCAAGGTCCGAGGGGAAGATCCGGACACCGCCGCAACTGCGGTGCTCTTCGCGTTCCAAACCCTATCTCCCTGCTAGAGGTTTCCAGGGAACTCGAACGCTTATACAGAAAAGAAAACTCTTCCCGGATCTCCCGACGGCGTCTCCAGGTCATTTTGGGTTACCCCGACGAACACTCTTACGAGGGCCCGAATTGTATGCGGTTCCGCTGCCGGGTTCCGGAATAGGAACCGGATTCCCTTTCGCCCGACGGGCGTGTGTCTTTATATACATCATCATCATCATCATCAAAACGTCGCTCGCCAGCGGCAACGGAACGCGCGCGTAAAGCGACGTTCGTGCGCGACTCGCTCGGTTCTGCTGTTTTGTTGCTGTGTTTCTTCGACACTCGAGTATATTGTACGCCGTCATTGACATAGGATTTCTCCTAGGGCTTAGGATCGACTGACTCGTGTGCAACGGCTGTTCACACGAAACCCTTCTCCACGTCAGTCCTCCAGGGCCTCGCTGGAGTATTTGCTACTACCACCAAGATCTGCACCGACGGCGGCTCCAGGCAGGCTCGCGCCCAGACCCTTCTGCGCTCACCGTCGCGACCCTCCTACTCGTCAGGGCTTCGTGACGACGCGAGAGACCTTGCGACACCGTACCAACAAGACACGACGCGCCCGGCGCTCCCGTTGCCGCCCCACTTGCCGCTGACGGCAGAGTATAGGCTCGACGCTTCAGCGCCATCCATTTTCAGGGCTAGTTGCTTCGGCAGGTGAGTTGTTACACACTCCTTAGCGGATTCCGACTTCCATGGCCACCGTCCTGCTGTCTTAAGCAACCAACGCCTTTCATGGTGTCCCATGAGCGTCGAGTTGGGCGCCTTAACTCTGCGTTTGGTTCATCCCACAGCGCCAGTTCTGCTTACCAAAAATGGCCCACTTGGCACTCTGATCCGAGATGCTCGTGGCTTCATAATTCAAGAAAGCCAGAGATCTCACCCATTTAAAGTTTGAGAATAGGTTGAGGTCGTTTCGGCCCCAAGGCCTCTAATCATTCGCTTTACCAGATGAGACTCGTTCGCGTTCCGTGGGGAACGGTCGAGTGCCAGCTATCCTGAGGGAAACTTCGGAGGGAACCAGCTACTAGATGGTTCGATTAGTCTTTCGCCCCTATACCCAGTTCCGACGATCGATTTGCACGTCAGAATCGCTACGGACCTCCATCAGGGTTTCCCCTGACTTCGTCCTGACCAGGCATAGTTCACCATCTTTCGGGTCCCAACGTGTACGCTCTGGGTGCGCCTCTTCTCGCGATGAGAACGAGACGCCCAGGGAGTGCGAGGCCGCATCGCGACGCGGCCCATCCTCCCTCGATCGACGGCCAGGGTCGATCTTCACTTTCATTACGCCTTTAGGTCTCGCGACAAGTCCCAATGACTCGCGTACATGTTAGACTCCTTGGTCCGTGTTTCAAGACGGGTCCTAAGAGTACCCAAAGCAGTAGCGTCGCCGACCGGTATAGATCCCCCTCGATTCCCACAAGGGAATAAGAGGGACGTTCGACAGGCCTGTCGAAGGTGAACCGTACTTCAACCAACAGCGGGCCAGGACCGGGGACGGCGCAAAGTCCGTAACCTCCGAGTACCGTGGCGCGCGCTTGCGACGGCCTCGACGCACCGTAAATAGTGCGGCCTGATACCTTGCGCGTACCGCCGAGCAGCCGGCCGGGCGACCGGGGGTTTGTCGCGTGCCGTTTTACCGGCGACGCGACAGTCACCGCACCCGGACCGTAGACCGACACCCAGCGGGTCGCGACGTTCTACTTGGGGAGAAGTGCACGACGACGAGCGCCGGACATCGACGCACGGTAGCGTGCCCGCGCGAGAGCCGCGAGGACTCCGCGGGACATCGCCCACCGACGCGAAGCCAGCGCCGCTGACGATGAATCTCCCCGTTCGATCTTTTGGGTTTCTTAGGTTTACCCCTGAACGGTTTCACGTACTCTTGAACTCTCTCTTCAAAGTTCTTTTCAACTTTCCCTCACGGTACTTGTTCGCTATCGGTCTCGTGGTCGTATTTAGCCTTAGATGGAGTTTACCACCCACTTAGAGCTGCACTCTCAAGCAACCCGACTCTAAGGAGAGATCCTCCCGAGACGCGCACCGGTCGCTACGGGCCTGGCACCCTCTACGGGTAAGTGGCCCCATTCAAGATGGACTTGGACGCGACGCGACACCTCGGGATAAGCGGATCCTCCCAAACACCACATTTCCCTGCGGCGGAACCGCGGGATTCGGTGCTGGGCTCTTTCCTGTTCGCTCGCCGCTACTAAGGAAATCCTAGTTAGTTTCTTTTCCTCCGCTTAATAATATGCTTAAATTCAGCGGGTAATCTCGCCTGCTCTGAGGTCGTCAAAGAGTTTAGTTTTCGATAACCGTGGCCGCGCCGCCTCCTCCGCCGGCTCTTTTCTCACTTAGAGAGCGAGCGTCGGGAGAGCGGCAGCGCCGGCACAGCGGCTTCGCATTGTACTCGGAGGAGTGGCGAGGAGACGTGTTGTTTGTGACAACGATTCTTCCACGCGCGGCTCGCAGCCGCTAATAGGAGGAAATGTAAGCCGATCGAATCTCGTTCGAGTTGTCTGCTTGCAAACAACGAATAAGATCGGCGCGGATCGCGTCATCTTCGATCGCCGGGGACGCGAGATACATTGCGAGCGAGTGTGCGCGTACACGTACATCTCTATCACCCACATCCTTCAAATTTTCTCTCCGCATATCGTGTGTTATGCACGGATATGGGATACGACGGGGCGAATCGGATTCGACGAGTACACGACGACGCGTGCCGGTCCCCTATATTCGTTTTCGAGAATTTCGTGGACTCGGACAAGCGGTCGGCTCGCGATTCACCCGCGTTAAGGAGGGCTCTCTCGCTCTTTTCTCTCCGCGTACCGCCGGGCGACGACGCGCCGCGGTTCTCTCCTACCGTTTGCGCGGAAGGTGGCGCGCACCAAGACTCGCGCGTAAGAGGCGCGAGCGCGCGCTGGCGCACCGGGAGACCGCGAGAGGGATAACGCAACGTGTGTGCGCGTGTCTTCTACTCCCTCTCTCCTTCGACAGTTTCCGGGCGCGCGCGCGCAGGCTCCCTATCTTTACTTACTGCGTGTGTGCGTACGCTGCTCTCACTCTTCCTTTTCCTCGGTGTTATTTCAGACGACGCCAAGGGGCCGCCTCTCGGGACGGCTCGTCTCGGGCGAACGTCCAACTATCGCTCGTACACCGTTTGCGCGAACGGGCACGGTGGCCCGGCGCGCAAAGGCGCAAGCAGTTTCGAGGTACTAAAACG
>NW_027223668.1:0-11088 GCF_030449975.1 Polyergus mexicanus | reverse complement strand
AAGCAGTGGTATCAACGCAGAGTACTCACCGTTCTTTTGGACACCGTTCATTTGCCCACCGTTCGTTTGGACACCGTTCATTTGCCCACCGTTCGTTTGGACACCGTTCGTTTGGACACCAAAATTTGATTTAAATTATACGACGTAATCCACACCAAATTTTTGTTTTAAATAAGAAATATAGGTTTGGGTTAGGTTATATCTTCCGGAAGTGGAGCCCCCCCGCAGGGGGGGGGGGCGGAACCCACTGTATCCATGCATGACATCCAAATATGCGAAAGGCTAAACAAAGTGCTAAAAGCAATGTAAAATTAATGATATCAGTATCAGAGATATATAAGTATGAATATATTTTATTTTGACAGATATTATAACCTTCAAATGTATCTCCTTTTCACGATTTCATATTTTACATAGATTTACCAGTATAAAGTGTTATAAGAATACTGATTATATTTTCCCAAAATGATTTTTATTTCTCTCCTTCTGTTACATATTCAAACAAACAGTGCGCATGTTTCTGTGTACAAATGAACGGTGTCCAAACGAACGGTGGGCAAATGAACGGTGTCCAAACGAACGGTGGGCAAATGAACGGTGTCCAAACGAACAGTGGGCAAATGAACGGTGTCCAAACGAACGGTGGGCAAATGAACGGTGTCCAAACGAACGGTGGGCAAATAACGGTGTCCAAACGAACGGTGTCCAAATGAACGGTGCGCATCTTTCTGTGTCCAAACGAATGGTGTCCAAATGAACAGTGTCCAATTGAGCGGTGTCCAAGTAAACAATGCATATTTTCTTATGTGTCCAAAAGCTACTGTATCCAAAATTACTGTGTCCAAATGCACTGTGTCCAATTGAACCGTGTGCACAATCTCGTGTCCATTTGTAACGTGTCCATTTGCACCGTGTCCAATTGTACTGTGTCCAAGTGAAGGCCACTCAAATCGAGATACGTGAAGCTATTGTTGCGGCCTTTAATACCATTACGCCGGATATGGCGCACCGTGCTACGCGCAACATTATTCGAAGGGCTAAACTTTGCATACGAGAAGGAGGACGACATTTCGAACAATTTTTGTATTAAATATTAAGAGTGGATTAGGCCTACAGGGGAAACCACTAAAAAAAGCGCACCAAGCTATCTACCGCAAGGTGGTGTGGAAATAATAGCGCATCATTTTCTTGCCATCGAAAAAATAATTCGAGAGGATAATTATTTTCCGGTGCTGTGACATCGCTCATCACTCGATGCGTGATAATTATTTTTCGGCGCGGTGTCGCTCGCCGCTCGCTGCGTGACTCCGCCTCTCTCGCTCATTTGATACTTCCGATGCTAAGAGACATAAACAAGTAAGCCATTTTACATTTCTATCGATTCCGGCCTACCGCTTCCCACGCGCTCATTGGCTCAGACATTTTAATTAATAACATAATAATTATTGCGAATTTAGCAAAATAGTATAGGACTTTTCGCTTCAGGTTGACCCGATCTATCTCCACTTTTCGTTTGGCTACTTACATGTCGGACACCCTATATATATAATATATAGTCAAGTGTATTAATAAAAAAAATTTGTTTATATAAAAACAAATATATTATTATTTCCACCTCATAAGACATGTAATAAAAATTTTATTTGTCACATACTTGTTACAAACGCAAATACAATATCAAATTTCTTAATTAATTTCAAGTAAAAATACATTTATTTTGCTTGAAATTAATTTAAAAATTTGATTTAGTATTCGCGTTTGTAACAAGTCTGTAAAACAATTATTTTTAATATAATATATAACTATTTAGTAACAAACTACATTACAAATATATAACTGTTTAGTAACAACATTATAACACAATTGTTTAATTCAAATTATAGTTATATAACTTTTTCCAAATTTTTATACATGTTATATAACCATTCAATAACTTTTTCGAAGATTACATAACATGTTATCTATATGTTACGTTAATGTTATATACACGGAGAAAATTTTATATTAAATATTATTATAATGTCGTAGAAGCTGCGGACCATCAAGGAACTATAAGTTTAAATGTTATGGTCATTATTTTAAAAACAATAAAGCAACGCAATTTTTACACTGTTTCATAGTAAAAAGATTTATGTTACAAAACAAAAACTTGCTGAATAAAAATTAGTATTGCGAGAAAAGTAAAAAATATATATCGAATGAATTTTTACTGCACACCATAGTAAAAATAAACTATTGCCACTTTAGAATATGGCTTGAGCGCCGGTTTCACAAAAATTACTTTATTTATAGGACAAAAAGCAGTGTTGCCATAGTAAAAGTTACGTCGAAATCATGTAAACATTTCAAATTCAGTAACTCGTTAAGGACTCGAAAGGAAGGGGAAAACGATAAGCATTGCTTGCAAGATCTTGTCGAGCGTACGAATTTTTATCGAACAGTTACGCAGTAACAGAAGCCAGAAGCGTATACGCAGTAGGCTCAGTCATAAACGCCGCAGGCTCAGTCATAAATGCAAAACGATTTGCGCGTCTCAGTAACTTTTCGATCCAAAGCTTTCTTAATTGTTTCGCTATAAGTAGTGTCGTTATAACAGTACTGTGAATAAAAGAAAGTGCTGTGAAGAAAGTGACAGAAAAAAAAATGTAAGTATTCGATTTACAATCATTATCATTATATTTATTTGTACTTTTCTATCTAACCTATTATTTTTCGAATGATGTATCTCATCTATTCATAATTAATATCTTTGAGTTGCTGTCAAATTAATTGATAAATTATATCGGAAAAAATATAAAACAGTTTGACAACAATACCCAGACAGCACAAGGATGTCCTTAGGACGTCCAAAGGGCATCCAGGACATACATGTAGGATATCCTCAGAATATCCCATTGTAATCCTCAGATCTCCTCTGGGTGTCCTGAGGAAGAGTAAATGATAGCCGCATATTAACCTCTGGAGAATCCAGGGAGATCCTGTGGAACATCCTAAGGATTTTTATAGGATATGTTAGGGATATTTCTCGTATGTTTCAAGGAGCAAATTTAAAAATTTAAATATGAATTAAAATTATGTTTTGTTATTTACTGCCAATATTAAAAATCTAATATTAAAAATAGTTCACCGTTCTTTAATATTTGAGGCTTTCGTGCTGTACATGAATATTTTAGGTTTGACTCCCAGGTTTGAGTTGTGTAATATTTTCTAAACAATCCAATATTTGAATTCCCTATGTTGGGATTGCATCAGAGATTGAATTGATAAAAAATAATTACATTTGTAATTTCCTGTCAGTTGCTCTTTGCAAGCTTTATATAATTCTCATGACCAAATCTCAAATTTCGCGTGTCGCATAGCGGTAAACAAACGAACTAGCGGTTGAATACTATTGTTTGTAAAGTTTTTGGAATATTGCGAACAGTAATATTTCTCATGAAATATTAAATAAATAATAATTTTGGATATATGAAAATGTGCGCATCAAATTCAATTATTAATATTAAACGAAATTAATGTTAACAATTAATTGCACATGTATATGTCCTCTGGAAATCCAAAAGACATCCAATATAATAGACAGGGCAGATATATCCTACAGACATCCAGTGGACATTTATAGGACATTAATACTTATTATAATACTTAAGATTTCTAAATTATATTAAATAGCCGACACAACTAAAAATAATTATGTATGCATATTAAATTTTTATAAATATATTTATAATACCCAGACAGCACAAGGATGTCCTTAGGACGTCCAAAGGGCATCCAGGACATACATGTAGGATATCCTCAGGATATCCCATTGTAATCCTCAGATCTCCTCTGGATGTCCTGAGGAAGAGTAAATGATAGCCGTATATTAACTTCTGGAGAATCCAGGGAGATCCTGTGGAACATCCTAAGGATTTTTATAGGATATGTTAGGGATATTTTTCGTATGTTTCAAGGAGCAAATTTTAAAATTTAAATATAAATTAAAATTATGTTTTGCCAAAAATCTAATATTAAAAATAGTTCAACGCTCTTTAATATTTGAGGCTTTCGTGCTGTACATGAATATTTTAGGTTTGGCTCCCGGGTTTGAGTAGTGTAATATTTTCTAAACAATCCAATATCTGAATTCCCTATGTTGGGATTGCATCAAAAATTGAACTGATAGAAAATAATTACATTTGTAATTTCCTGTCAGTTGCTCTTTGCAAGCTTTATATTTATATAATTCTCATGACCAAATCTCAAATACGAGTTCGCGTGTCGCATAGCGGTAAACCGACGAACTAGCGGTTGAATACTATTGTTTGTAAAGTTTTTGGAATGTTGCGAGCAGTAACATTTCTCATGAAATATTAAATAAATAATAATTTTGGATATATGAAAATGTCCGCATCAAATTCAATTATTAATATTAAACGAAATTAATGTTAACAATTAATTGCACATATATATGTCCTCTGGAAATTCAAAAGACATCCAATATAATAGACAGGGCAGATATATCCTACAGACATCCAGGGATTATCCAGTGGACATTTATAGGACATTAATACTTATTATAATACTTAAGATTTCTAAATTATATTAAATAGCCGACACAACTAAAAATAATTATGTATGCATATTAAATTTTTATAAATATATTTATAATAATATCTTAAAACATCCTACAAATGTCCTGAACCGTCCTGGACATATTCAGGATGATCCTGAGGATGTTTTGTGCTGTTTGGGTAATATCTTAAAACATCCTACAAATGTCCTGAACCGTCCTGGACATAGTCAGGATGATCCTGAGGATGTTTTGTGCTGCCTGGGATATATACTTTTCTCATTTTGTATTTTTTTTAATCAAAAAAAGGTATCTGACTTTGTGTTTTTGTAATTATTAAAACCAAGGTATTGTTTAATTCCTTTTTGTAAAATGTTTCTATTCTAATAATTGAAATAACGTTTGGTGTGGTAAATCAAATAACGTTGTCGTTTTATAAATATGGGTTAACTTTATTGTTTATAAAGACAGTTTCTTACAGCATAAAAAAATTTAAATAACTAAAATTAAAATTCCATATCTTTTTGTCAAAAAATTGTAATTTTAATATTTTAGTGATTTGAATTTAAATTGTTATATATTGTATCAATGTAATAAATATTTATATTTATTTCATTTAAAATACACAGACCAATGAGTGGAGGTGGATTGATTCAACTGCTGCATCTCAATCACATACTGGCTGTAACGAAACTGCTGATAGCACTTTCTCAAATACAAAGTCGTCGTTTCTATCTGTGGGGCTACTTAAGACGATAGATATAATATATGGCGATACGGTATTTTATTTTTTTCTTATTTTAATATAATTTTTTATCTTAATGCGAAAACGGGCTTTATTTTTAAAGATTACACAAAACAAAAATAACTTTCCCTTATTTATTTTCATAGATATTTGAAAATGTAAAAGAGTGTGAGAGACAGGATTTAACGCTGCTTGAAACTCCTCAGAACATAGAATCTAGAGAGTCTTTATTTTTTACACAATTGTCATCACAAATTCATAATCATCACCAATTGCCAGTGGCATCAGTTTAGTACCCATTATTATTTTTGTAATTAGAAGAAAACTTAGTAGTATTTAAAGTATTTCTTTTCATGTTATACTTAAACCTTTATCAGTATGTATTTATACATTTGCACAAATTATTAATTCTAGATTTCGGTTGAAGATTCATCAAGTAGTTCTGAGGTACTATCAATATCTGAAAGTATTCAATCACAACAGCAACTAGATAGTATTCAACATATTAGAGTTAATGATAAGACGGTTTGTTATCTCCAAAATAATTGTTACATAATAGTTCATTACATTTATACTTTCTATCTCATCTAAATCATAAATTTTATTCGTCTAGGACTTGTATAATTTTCTAATTAAAGAGGGGGAAGGTTGATCTATTTTGGCTATCCAAAAACAACACGGATTTTTAACTTTGAATGCTCGTAATCGATTATCACGACTTATAATTCGAAAAAAATTGGATAATATCCTGCTGAATGTTCCTCCACAACAGAAACTCCGTACTTTAGAGTAAGTCAAATTTTCTAAATTAAATTTTTGTATGTAATATGTAAGAGAAAAAAAAATAAAAATTGTTTTTTGATATATATTTTATGTTTCAGGATTTCAAGTGCAAAGTTTCAAGCGTTGGCAAAGGAAATAACAGACACATTTCCTGGTGAAAAAGAAACAACATATTACGAATAGTTCATGATAATAAACGGTATACAAATTAATGCGAGTGGCAAATTATGGTATCATTTCAATTATAAAAAAACTGTTCTTTGTAAAGACAAATTACTGCAGAATTGTAAATCCGATAATACTGTTCAACCAATATTATCCGAAGACATACTTGCTAAGCTTAATGTTTTGAAAACATTAGTAGATCCATGGATTAAAGTAGCAACTTTATGGCGTGAAACATTCGAAGCACGGCGGATATATTTAATGAAAGAAAAAACAGAAGTTGAAAATTATTTAAAGTCACATATGCGTGTTTGCAAGTTGATAGAGCTCTTGAATTATTTGAATCAAATTTCAATTGTTTGTATCCTGAGAACTCATCATTACTACTAACAAATTGGTCGAAAACAAGAAATTTTCTAATTAAAAAGTTGCATTTTTTATCAATATTGCCACTTGGTTTGTTTTCAATTTCTTTCTTACTACATTACTCAAAATATTTTTTAAAACTTCAAGCAAAATTGAAATTTATTGCAGCTAATCAAGATACAATTTTGTTTTATTTGTTGCCATATTTAATTCCTGCTGGATCACGAAGAAAAAGAAATTATAAAGGTATTGAGAATAATCCTGTTGAAAAAACTTGTAGCAAACGATCATTTCAAGAACGACGAAATTCATTTCTTATTCATTTGGAAGTGAGTTATTTTATATAAAATTTTATTAATTAATTTTTTTTACTATTTTTATTTTAAGAAAACAAATATCTATATTTTTTTGTTAACAGTCTGCTGGTACCTTGAAAACTATATTAAATTTAACTAAACTTAGAGTTGGAAATATTCTCGCTCAACAGCCAGTTCCTGTCATTGTTGGACCTATCCTTGGAAACACGGCGTCATATATTATTTTAAATAACAGAGTCTACACTGTTTCAAACAAAGGTTCGTGTCTACGTGCGATAGATTTTGCGTTCAAGATTTGTTTTGCTATCGATTGCGAATCCATCAAATGCATATTCTTTGTGGATGTTTTTTCAACAAGGTTATTATCAAATTAAAAATCGCGGGGATATTGTTCCAATAGCTTTGCGAGCAATTATAGGTGAAATTTGTGAAGTCATTAGTACACAATAATATCGGCAGATAGTACCGTATATGTTTCTTTAATTTTGAAAATTTATTTCAATAAAACAAAATGCTTTGCTTTATTTGTAAATGTGATTTTACTAATAATACTGAGTTAATAGATCATATTCAGTCAGTTCATTCAGGAGAAAAAGTTTTTCGGTGCGCAGAAGAATTTTGTTCAAGAGCTTATGCAATATTTAGATCCTTTAAAGTTTAAAAGACATCGTTATAATGTTCATTCGTCACAAAAGTCTCCAATTTCTCGAAAAATAAAATCAATTTCTCAAAGTCAACCAGGTTCAACAATGATGAAATATCCAAATCAACGATCTGCATTAACTAATCTTCCAGAGAATATAAAATCGTACGAATTAGAAGTATTAATATCTTTCTCCAGATTATACGATATGTCCGAAATTCCACGAATAAAAGTTATACAAATAATAACACACTTTTCAAAAATATTTAAATTATCATTTGGCATATTAGAAAACTATCTTCAACAATTGCAACTAGAAAATGTTTCATCAGAAAAGTTTCGATTTATACTGAATACTATTAAACAATTTACTATGTCTTTAGAGAAATATGAAACTGAACGACGATGTTTTAATGAATTTGAAAAGAGTGATACATTTATACCATCTGAAACTTGCATAATTGGAGAACGAAAAGAGTAAAATGTAAATGATACCGTAATTTATAAAACTATTCCGGTATTTGTTAGTACTCTGCGTTGATACCACTGCTTAAAAGCTTTTTTTGAACTTCTTGATATTTTTTCTCGTACACTTAATTACATCAAAGAACTTGAAGACAATGCGAATAAAATAAAGTACAATTTTATGCAAGGATCTCTTTGGGAAAGTAAGAAAATGTTGTTTGGTGACAAAATTGTATTTCCTATAGCTATATACCAGGTATATAAATATGAAACCGGAATTTTTGTATAGAAAATACACGTTTATTGTATGAAAATGATAAAAAATATTTTATTCGAAGTATTGCCCATTGCTAGCTATACATTTTTCCCATCTCTCTGACAATTGTGGATGCTACGCCAAAAAAACTGTTGCCTTTGAGGCAAACCAGTCATCGAGCCATTTTCGTACATTTTCGTAAGAAGTGAAGTGCTGCTCAGCAAGTGCGTGTTCCATCGATGCAAATAAGTAGTAATCGGATGGAGCCAAGTCTGGTGAGTAAGCCGCATGCGAAAGTATTTCCCAACTAAACGCCTCAATCGTTTCCTTGACCGGTTTTGCTATGTGTGATGGTGCATTATCATGAAGCAAAATCACTTTGTGTTGCCTTTTTTGATATTCTGGTCGTTTTTCACGCAAAGCTTGATTCAAATCGATCATTTGTTGTCGGTAGCGTTCAGTATTAACGGTTTCGCCAGGTTTTAGCAGCAATTCACTGTCTTCAAACTTTTTCGGTGGTCTTCCACATTCTTCGTTTCTCACGTCAAAATCGCCACTTTTGAATTTTTTAAACCACTCAAAGCACTGTGATTTACCAAGAGCATGCTCACCGTAAGCTTCGACAAGCATTCGATGCGATTCTGCAGCAGTTTTCTTCAAATGGTAACAGAAAATCAATGCTGTCCGCAAATCGTAGTTTCCAGGCACAAAATTCGATATGTTCAACGCTATTAAAAACTATGCTGTTGTATGAAACTTGTATTGTGAGTTGAAAATCTTTATCAGATATCAAAACAAGAAAATGGCGCCAATGACGCGGTTTGACGGTAACTACATTGACAGCTAGGGCCATCTATGGGCAAATTCCGATTTCATATTTATATACTTGGTATTATGGATGATTATGAATCTAACAATCCTTTAGGCAGCCATAAAGGTATAGCCAAATGTGGAGCTGTGTACCTAAGTGTGCTTTGCCTATCTCCGGAATTTCGTTCAAAATTAGACAATATTTTTATTTTTATTTTATTCAATACATTGGATAGAGAAACTTTTACTAATGAATCAATTTTTTACAAAGCTGTTGATGAGCTTTGTTTGTTGCAACAACAAGGTATAGAAATTCATCATAATGGACAAATTAATCGAGTTTATTTTTCTCTTGAACTTATTCTTGGAGACAACTTAGGTCTACATAGCATTTTTGGTTTTAGTGAGTCTTTTCACGCGAATTACTTTTGTAGATTTTGCTTAACGCATCAAAATAATATTAAAAAAGTATTGCATGAACGTGATTGTAAATTGAGAGATAATAAAACTCACAACATACATATAAAACAATGTAATATTTCTAAAAACGGAGTGAAGGAATCGTGTATTTTCAATTCTGTGCCAGGTTACGATTTATTTCAAAATATGAGCGTCGATGTACAACATGACTTTTTAGAAGGAATAATTCCTTATGATTGTGCACTTCTTATAAATCATTTTATTAATATTGAAAAAAAATTTACTTTGACGCAATTAAATATTTTAATTCAAAGTTTTCCTTTTGATAAAAACGAAAAAAATAAACCGGTGGAAATTAGTCAGATTCATTTGAAACATAAACGCCTTCAAATGTCATCTGCTGAAATGCTCACCTTTGTAAACTATTTAGGACTTATAATTGGTCATTTGATAGATAGAGAAAACAAATATTGGAATCTATACCATGTGTTAAAACGAATTATTTCTATTGTTACTGCTACAGCAATTCATGTCAATGAACATGATTTATTAGCAACAGAAATAGAAGAATATTTGTATTTATGCGTTAAATTATTTTCGGAAAATTTGAAATTTAAACATCATATTGCTATACATTATCCAGAAAGAATGAGACTATTAGGTCCGTTATGGAACATTAGTTCTATACGTTTTGAGAGCAAACATTGAGAAGGTAAAATTATTGCACATTCTGCTATTAGCAGAGTTAATATTTGTTACACTGTAGCATTGCGACATCAATTAAAATTAAGTCATCGATTATTAACAAAAAAAGTAACATGTGCACCGTACGAGATAAGTTCAAAGCATACTGAGAATATTGCGAATATTTCATATTTATCACATAAAATTGATTCGAGTTTCGGTGTTGTTCAGACTTTAAAATGGATTAAACGAGGTGATCGTAATATAGAGCGCAATACAATTCTTATGATTCCATCAAAAAGTGGACCTATCTTTCACAAAGTAACAGATTTAATTTTGCAATCAAATGAAAATATATTAATATTAACAGAAAATTTAAACTCATGTTATTTGGATGAACATTATGAGGCTTATGAAATAATCAGGGTTGGGAAGTAACGCGTTACTTGTAACGCCGTTACCGTTACAGTTACTTTTTTTCGGTAACTGTAACGGTAATGGCGTTACAAATTTTATTTGTAACGGAAAAAGTAACTTCGTTACATTTTTCGGTAACGAGTAACGAATTTAACAGTTACTTTTATCGTTACTTTTTTCAAATTTTTTGATTTATTTAAAATATTATTCTTGCTATTGTGCGTGATAAAATTTTTATCTTAACCGTAAAGCCGTAAGCAAATCGACCAATTAGCATTCTTATTATGTTGTAAAAATGCTTGAATGTGATTGATCAACTTATGGCTCTTGCAGACCAGTGCGATGACGCGACACGCGATATCCAATGAGAGCTTTATCTTTTCGGAAAAGCAGAGCTCTCATTTACTACCAGTTCTAAGTACCTTGCAACGAAAATTAGAAAATCTCAATAAATCTGACCTT